>NW_006159773.1:2293319-2308883 GCF_000334495.1 Tupaia belangeri chinensis
GGTCAGAGTTTAGTTCAACAGGGGATGCGCTCAGGGGTCCTCCTAGGAGACTTTCATAAACGGGTCCGGGCTCGGACGGGCGCTGTCCGCGGTGCTGAAACTCACGATCTAGGGCAGCTGGGCTTGGGAAGGTAGGGGGAACGAGGAAGGGGGCGGCTGTAGAGAGGGCTAGGCTTCAAAGAGCACCCCTTTGACCCGCAGGAGTGAATCTTCTGTCGAAACCCAAAGGGCCAGTCCTTAAGTCCTCTTCCTAACGATCTCCCAAACTGATTCCCCTGAGCCTGGAAAAGAGCCACAAATTGAAGACCTCACCCTCTCTGCCCACCCGCCCTCCAGCTATTTCAGCCTTTTCTTCCCCGAGGAGAGCTACTTCCTCTGCCTCCTCCTGTCTCTGACTTTGCTCTCTTCTGTCCAGGGTCCGGGTAGTTTGGGGGGCTGGGGGTGGGGGGACTCCTTTACACAGGCAGAGAGGAGTCACCACAAGCAACCGTCTAAGTTTGTTTTGGCCACATCCCAGCTGCTGTCGGAATCTTGAGGCACAGTCTGCAAACACACATACACACTCACACACACGCCCGCACGGAGCAGCCGGCCCCGGGTACACACCGCTGCGGCTCAGGCAGCGCAAAGTTGGTGGCGCGTTTCCGTCTAGGCGCTCCTACCTTCCCTGCGTTTCACAGGTGAGCCGGGCGTTGCCGCCTCTCTGCAGAGGGATGTGTCCGGGGCTTTTTCTGGAGGTTTCCTTCCCGTCTCTTTTCTGTTCCCACTCTCTTTTTTCTCCTCTCTCCTCTTTCTCCTCAGTCTCTCAACGAACTTGGGCTCCGAGTTTCTCCACCCCAGAGCCCGGAGTGGGATTTTATAGCCTCGACCCTCTTCAGAAAGCACGCAGCATTTGCCTAATAAGCTGACGCTCTCTTGACAGCTCGATTGCGTGCTGCCTCTGCTCCTGCATAAATCATAGGGCCCTGCCAAGGAGCGAGGGGCAGAATTTTGCTATCTCAACACTGAATCTCACATCCAATTATATCAACAGATATTTATCGCCTCCTTGGTGACGTCAACGAGCCCTAAAATGGAAGGGCTTCTTATGACTTGTCCATTGACAAAAATTCTTGAATGAGATTTCCCGAGTGTGAAAACACACTGACCTCTTACTATGAAAGGCCAAATATGGGGTCGAAAAGAGACAGCGAATGGGAACGGAGAGAGGAGAAGGGGAAGTAAAGCAGGTCTGCCAGTGCAGGCCTGCTGAGAATACAACAGCTTGCTGGGGGCTCTGCATCCCCCTTGTTCCTCCTAACCTCTCAGACAACACCTCAGCATCTGAAAATACCCCGTTGCTAGAGACAGGAGTGCCACCACCCCCCTGCCTGAAAGAGAGCAAAGAACGAGGAGATGAGTGTGCAAGGACATTCAGCTTTTAAGCTTCTGTCTGCCTTTTTCTCTTAAGACCAGGTAAAAGAATGAAGGGTTTGTAGAGGAAGACTATTAAGTGTCTTGAAAAGCAGTACAAGTTTTCTAAATGATAACAAAAGCTACTCCTGTGATGAAGATGTGCAAACGGGTCAGTCAGAGATGCAGCAAAGATTTCAGGCTCTCTCTCAGTCCTCCTTCAGAATCTGCAATCAATTGTGGACTTTCCTTTTTATTCTCAAATTAAAGAGAAGGCCAGTGAGGGGTACATGAATCAAATAATCTTTACTTAGTCTACTAGATGCAAACTCAATGAGAGAAGACTTCCCGTTCTATGTTGGGGGAAAGCTTAAACTGCTTAATAACGGACTGAATTCATCAGTTGCATGTTTTCATTGATGGACACTGAGTCTGTGAAAAGTTAATCTCATTCATTTCACCTCCAAATACTATCAGCATCCATAATAGGATCTTTATCAGGAATATCCAGGTTGTTATTTTTTTATTATTTCTTTTTCTAAATTCAAACGCACTGCAGATGAGCCTGATAAATTGATGCTCTTTGGCACTACCGCAGAATGGAATGCTAAGCCTATACAATCACACTCACATTTTGAATTCAATTGACATTATCATATAGGTGGGAGGCAGTTACCTCTAATTCTGCAATACAAAATGCTGTTCCAAACTCTGGTGTCTGTGACTCAGTTCAGCTTCCAGATAACCACCAGAGTTGTTTATCAGACATTTCCTGTTCCTCATTTCTTGTTACCTCTGCAGCTTCCTTTGTAGCTAACATGACAAATGATGCAATGCATATTTCAACTCCTATTTGGGTCTATAATCCACAACTGCTCTTAGAAACAAAAGGAAGATAGAAAGAAAAATGCCGAGAGTTTCCTGAGAAATCAGCCCGTAGTTAGATCATTGCACTATGGAATTTACTTTAGACATATGAGAATGAAGAAAGAAATGTGTCTAATGGGAAAGAAGTGAGCTGTTACATAATTACAGAAAGTGATCACACTTCTGGAAGGAAACTGTTTTACACTGGTAAGGAAGCATACAGAACTATAGTTTTTTACTATGGGTTTCGTTTTTTTAAGTTGGAATGGATGTCAACATTTCGGCTTACCTTTCCTTGTGACCCCTTCTCTGTTCCCACTGGCAGATCTCAGGTTAGAAAAACCACTTTTGCAGGTGAAAAGTAGACTTGAAAGGGGAAGTTGCAGGTAAATGAATGCAGAAGAGGAACTAGGAAAGACATATGTCCATGAACTTAGCTGAGGAGGCCTGGGAGTTTCCTCCAAAAAAGACACAGAGCAAGTTTTGGACTCTGATTAGCCCCAGCCCCTTCAGATCTCCCTCCCATTAGGCCATCTGAGGAATGTAGTTTTAGCTCTCTTGTCACTGTTGAGTCCTTGCTGGGAGGTTTTCCTGGAGTAAGACGTTGGTGAGGCCCAAGCAGCTCCCACTGAGGGTGACGAACAAAAGTCCTGGACCCCAGAGAAAAAGGGGCTGTGCAGAACATCCCTCACTCACTACAATTTATTCCAAAGTTAGATCTCCTTAAACTACTGAGCATTCATTCATGAAGAGATTACCTGGTTTAAAAAGAGAACCAGAGCGGTTAAGTGACTTACCTATAGTCACGGCTAGTTAATGCTAAAGTCAGAACCAGAACCTAGTTCTTTGATTTCTAACTCAAACTGCTTTTATATTATAAAAGTACCCTTTTATAACATGAACATGAACAAACTGAGGTGAGAGGATGACGTTAAATAGAGCCATAGTCACACACCAACGCTATGGCTTCTTCTCTTATATCGATAAATCTCCTAAGGCGCAAGAATTCAGAGATTCTCCATGCATGCTGATGCACGCCCCTGGCACCTGCTTTCAAATCTCTGTGTGCACACACTGCAGCTTCCCTTCCAGCTGAACCTTGTAATTATGGTAGGAGGCTTTTAAATGCATTGCCAACCTGAAATGTGTGCATTTTGTTTTTCCACCATAGGTGTCCTTTGAGCAAAGTGATCTTTTGGTAAACTGTGAAAGGTTTTTGCAATAATAATACAGACGTGACTGGAGAAATAACATACACAGATCATTTATATTTTCTTTGGATATTAAACTAAAAAGTCAGGTCCATAAAACTTGCCATTAATAAGTCTGATCTTACATGTAGAGGAAACGTCTAGGAAAAAAATGATTGAAGAACCAGTTAAAATCCTTTTGTAACCTAGAAACAATCCATGAAACATGGGCATGAAAACAGGATCAATTCATATGTGAGAGCTTCAAAAAGTTCATGGAAAGTAAGTATTACTACCAAAATAGAAAAAAGAAAAATAAACTATGTATACTTTTTCGAATTATTTTTTCCAGAAATAAACTTGTACTTTAATCCTATTTTCCCTCAAACTTTTTGAAGTATCCTCATACAGTAGATAATATTTTTGAATAGCAACGTAACTACAGTATAGTTAAATAATATACAGTGTGGTTAAAATGAATAGACAATTGAATAAAGACATGTATCAAAAAAAAAATAGGTAACTGCTTTGCATATTTCTGCCACCTGTATCTCCTGTACCTTTGCATGCCTGCTAGCAGAGCTCATGGCAAACGAAGATAGTCTCTGTGTGCTCTTTGAAATGTTCACGGAAATGAATCTATCATCTCCAAAGATGGCTTTCAAAAATGCTTAGGATGGACAGGTGGTTTTGTAACTGTTCATAACTGTGCTTTAGATAGACTAATAACAACTTTCTGCTTCCACGGGAGGGCTAGGCAAAGGCTCTCAAAACACACAACTGTCTAACTGCTTCACCCATAGCAATAACTTTTAGAAGTCTCTTTTGATTTGCAAAGCTATACATCCTCCTTGTAGAGAAACTGGGGGAAAAAACTGAAACCATACAAATATAAGATTCTCAGAATCCTAGAATCTGAAGAGAATCTCAATTAATGCCTTGTTGTTTCACTTGAGTATTTTTCCTGAGGTCATACATTTTATGTGTTGAGGAAACACTGTTTTTAATTGTGAATCTCTCCTTTAAAACCTTTTTTTTTTTTGAGAGAGAGAGAGAATTTTTTTGCTATAGGGCACATGCACTCACCAGAGAGACAAAGAGACAGAAGGTGAGAAACCACCCCTTGAGAAGATGGCTACACTGCAATCCCTTCTCCTCCAGTCTTCTCTTGGGATTTTGGGCACACATGCATACGCATCAAGCATGAGTTTTAAGCCACCAGGTCCAGGTCTCGAACCACAATCCACTATGTTGGAATCCAGTGATATAACCATTATGCCATCTCCTGGTCCTAACACCTTATTATTTTAAAACTTAAATTAGTTTAGGGGCTCATCATGGTTGTACAAGTGGTAAAGCAATACTGTGGGAAGTTGAGGCCACACAGGAGGACCAAGTTCAGATCCTGAGCCAACTTAAAACAGTATGTGCAGGTAATACTGGCTAACAGGAGGCCAAGGCAGAAGATCACAATGGCAAGACCTTGTCCAAAACATACAAAACCTCTCTCTTTCTCTCTCTCTCCCTCCTTCTCCTGCCTTTTCTCTCTTTCTCTCATTGGAGAAAAACAAAGAAATTAAGAGAGTAGATTTAAAGTGTTTTTACCACAAAAATGGTAAGTATGTGAAGTAACAGATACATGTCACAATGAATATATATGTTAAAATATACTGTACCATACTATATATAATTTTTATAGATTTATGTTAATTAATTAATTGAAAAGCCATTTGTTGAGGGAGTCTTTCCCAGATTCCTAGATTGGGTTTGGGACCTGTCCTTTATGTTCTCCTAACATCATGGATGTCCTCCACCATAAAGCTCACATGTTGTTATAATTACTGGTATAATATGTAGCTTTCTTGCTGGACTGTAAATTGTTTGGCAGGGCCTTGATTGTCTTTGCAAGTGGCTATATCCATTTCTACTGCCCCAAACATTGTAGATTCCCGATAAGTCCATCAAATGAACGAAATATAGAAAATATTTTGAATGAAGTATTAAAAATTTATAACTAAAATTTTTATAATCTATTTTTCTAACTTAAAATTTTATCTTGGGGCCAGCAGACGGCGGAGTGGTTAAGGCACTAGACTCCCACAGAGCCAACTGGGATTCAAGTCCCAGACCTAGTGGTTTCAAACTCACACCAAGCGTGTGTGTGTGTGTGTGTGTGTGTGTGCCCAAAATCCCAAGAAGAAAATGGAAAAGAAGGGATAGCAGCATGGCCATTACCCTGGGGGCGTGGCCATGCCCCCCACGAGGTGATTTCTCACTCTCTCTGTCTCTGTCTCTTCATTGTTGATTACCATACTAATGTCCCACCATTTTTTTTCCTTCTTTTACATCTTCCTTTGCACCTCGCACTTCTAAGGATACAGCCACAGAATTATTTCCTCATCCTTCAGACACAAGCAATATCTCTTACATCTCTAGACTGTGAGACGACAATATTAGAATACCTTCAGCTGTCCATACATGCTCCTGCACCTTGAGCTCGTCTTTCTCCTCTATAGGTTTACTTACAAATGGTCAGCATTGACTTTTCTTTATAATCATAGCGAAGCCTTCTTTTCTTTAATTATAGGTTGATTCTAAAAGGTGAAAATCCATATAGTTTTTAAAGTATTGACTATCTAAAAATTATTCACTACAGAACAAGATCATAGACTCTGATCATGTTTCCATTCTTACTTTGTTTTATTTTCTAAAATTGCCAATTGTCATTTTTATATTCCCAGTTTGGTTGATTCTTTGCTTAGTTTTCTGAAATCACTAACTTTTAATTCCAGTTCCTTTTTTTTTTTCAGATTTTTAATCATGATAAGTAATCTATCAAGCCCTTCCTCTCATCAAGACCTCTCTCTTTCAGCCCTTTAAACCTGCTACTTTACTTTCTCAATCTGATGCACAGCTGTTCCCAAACTTCTCATTTCTGTTTTTCACAGATTAAATTCACTGTCCAGGATCACACGATTGATTTTGTCTTGATTTATGCACTTACTTTGCTAAAGCATATCCTCAGATAACTTTCTAAGAAAAGATGTATAGTAGGTACATTTTCTGAGCTCTTGCATTTCTGAAAACAGCTTCCTTTTGCATAGATAATTACATTACTGTTTCTAAAACTATTAAACATACCTTTTTCTCCAGAACTTTTAGGACTGTTTCCTTGTGTTGTATTATCCACTGCTGTTAAGATATTCAGTATCAATCCAGTTCTCATATTTATAGGACTGCTTATGTTTTTATTTTTTCCATTTATTCTTGAGTCTCTCCTCTTGGTTCTAAAATTTGCAATACCGTATTCCTGACTTTTACAGCAGCTTCCTCTGCCCTTTCCTTCAGGAACCACCGCATCTTCTCACTCTCCTCCTTCCAGCCCTTCATGGACCCTTTATAGCTGCCTCTTCTGCCTTACTTCCTCAGACACCACTCAGTCTTTTCAGCTCTCCTCATTTTGGAAGTTTGTTAAACTCTCTCACTTGCTTATATTCCCTGTCCTGTTCCTCATTTGGGATTTATATTATCATTTTATTGGGTTCTCAGAGGGGAGAGACGTAATCACACATTTGGGGAAGACCCCTATGAATGCAGTGGGAGAGTGGATTCTGGAGGTAAAGAGGTGGAAAAATAAGCGATGGTCTTTGGATAATGGGCATTAGACCTCCAAAGGATTAGTGTCACAGGCCTGGGACAGCAGGAGCTGGAGAGGCAGTGACAGTGTCCAAGGAGTCCATAACATCTACCTGTGCCCAGGTTGCAGTGGGGACAGGACTTCCTCTCAGTTCCCCACAAGTCAACAATCCTTTCAGCATCTAAAGCCATCACTGGATGACTTGTCTCCTTTTCTCAGAAAGTGGCAAGGACTTTGTTACCTGTCCTTCTATTTTTCCAGAAGTTAAGAAGAAACAGGCTCTGGCCCTGGGGAGATGACTCAGGACATCAGAAAGGGGCACGTTTCTGCTTCCCTAACAAGCCCCGTCTTGATAGACATGACTGACCTTTCTATTTACATCATAATACATCGAATTTTCTGTTTTAGGCTCCAGATAATGGATGGAGGGCAAATTCAGGACGTGTGTGAACTTTCTGTCATGAAGGGCAATTTGCAGGAACTAATCATCTTACAATAGTTGGTCATAAGAAAGAAATCCATCAACCAGACATCCTAAACAGGTATTTATATTCATGAACATTACTTGACTCTGAAGAAATTGTTTCCAAAGAACCCTCTTAGGAACGTTACTGGTGTTACTGAAAGGGGGACAGGGGAGTTAAAGAAAAGTTAAATACATTTTTTTATTGCAGAATTGTTTAGTGCTTTAAAATTTTTATTCTGCAGTATAAGTATAAATCCTCAAGTCTTAACATTTCCTAGACTTATGTGACCAAAGAGCATGTTTATCATGGGATTAATTGGGAAATATAACAAGCCCCAAATTAAAATAATATGATATATAATATAAGGCATCTTTATGCCTTGAGCTATACTTTTTTTTTTGCCATTCAATGTTTAAGTCCATCATTAGAGTTACTAATAATTTTCTACCACTCCTAAGAGCAAATTTAAATGGCACATTTTGCCCTTGAATAGAGGGTCTAAGACTATGGATATAACTCTGTTTTCAGCTTCTGAAGATTACCTACCCTGGGAAGCGTTGCCTTAGAGCAAGGACCTGCCAGTTCCTCACTACTACCCATGGATGGTCCAGTCTGCACACATCCTGGTCAGGGAAAGGTGTTATTTAGTGCAGTGGAAATCTATGGACCTGTTTGAAAAGAAGCCTTGTCTTTGAATGTGAAAAGGCAGATGTGTCCTAAACCAAGCTGATTGCAACAGGTAAAGCTGTTTTTTTCATAAAAGAAATTCAGTTATTCAAGGGGCAGCAAAGTCAGTAACGTTGCAGGGCTGGACAGAGACTATGGGCAGCCAACACTCAAGAGCTGTGAATTTGGAAGATGTTGTTACCATTTGTGGGTTCAGGCCTTTTGTTAAAGTTGGAACATGATCTTCTAATCTTTAGGCTTCTCATATCTCTCCATGGAAAATGTGGTATTAGCTTCCATTATGAGAACTACAGTTACTTTTTATTTTTTTGCTACAAGGTGTGTGTGCTCACCTGAGAGACAGAGAGAGAGAAAGAGAGAAATCATACCCCTAGAGGGAATGCCATGCCACAATCCCCTCTCCTTCACTCTCCTCTTGGGATTTTGGGCATGCATGCATGTGCACATGCACCCAGTATGTTTCAAGCTACTGATCCAGGACTTGAACCTCTGTGGGCCCTGTGGGAGTCCAGTGCCTTAACCACTACACTACCTGCTGGCCTGCTGTAGTTACTTTTTTTCACGTGTGTGCCTTTCTGTCTGTCTCCTAGCTTGACTGGGAGTTTAACTCTTATTTTTCTGTAGTCCATGAATTCTAATACACTGCTTCACATGGCAAGTATGTGCTCTTGAAGACTGCCTACGTGAGTTCTACTTAGGAGAAAGGCTACCAATTCAAGGGCATCTCATAAGTGTGAGAGCTGGACCGGTGACTTGAAAACCACACATATATATATGCACATGTGCCCACATAAGTGTCACGTAAGTGTCAAGATCCTTAAAGTATGGTTACGGGAAACCTTGTCTGGGAAAGAAAAGATGTCTGATTTGCCACATTCATTCTTCTTTTTTGCATACATTTTAGAAGTAAATTGAGCAACAGTGTTCCCAGGATAACAGAAAAGACTTAATAGCCTCAAGCAGCAGTTAAGTTTAATGCTTCTATTCAAGTTAAGTTAAATATAGATACATATTTGAGCCTCACCTTATTTTCTAACTTGTTTTTTGTGTGTGTGCTTTAACTCTTAAAGACTGTGAAATTCTGCCATGTGCAAATGTACTTTTATCTTCCCAGGAAAACATTAAGTGCAATAATTAAATTTAAAAAAAAATTTGAATAGAGAAATACAATTATTTAAGCTGATAGATTTCTTCTGTAAGAAGCATTATTCTGCCTTTTGAAGTAGAACAGTGCTATGGACTGAATGTTATATGTTGAAGCCTAATTCTCAGTGTGATGGGATTCGAAAGTTGGACCTTTGGAAGATAATCAGGCCATGAGGGTGGAGATCCCGTGAATTGGATGTGTGCCTTTATAAGGGGAAACACAGGGCTGGCCCTGTAGCCTGGTAGTTAAGGGAGCTATGTCCCATATGGCTGACCACAGTTTGAGTCTTAGCCCTGGGTGCATGCCCAAAATTCCAAGAGGATAGAGAAATGGAGGAGAGGGGGTTGCCATGTCCCATTAGGGAGTATTTTCTCTGTTTTTCTGTCACGCTCTGGTGAGCACACACACTCTCTAGCAATTAAAAAGAGAGAGAAAGAAAGATAAAACTTCTCGTGTCTCTTTCTCTCAGCCATGTGAGGTTGCAGTGAGAAGACATATCCATTTGCAAACCAAGAAGAGGGTCTTCACTGGACCCTGAACCTTGACACATCTCTAGCACTTTGATCTTAGACTTCCTGGCCTCCAGAACTGAGAGAAATAAATGTTTGTTAAAACCACCTGTTTCATAGTATTCTGGTATAGCAGCCCACTGACTAAGACAAATAGCACACAGTCTTGTTTATAATGGAATTTGCTCTATTACCTTTACTTGACAATTTCATTATAAACAAAACTTTTCAAAGCAGTTTTGCAACACTTCTCCATGGGGACTGCAGTAGACTTCTGAGTATGACAATTGTCAGACTATCTACTTTCTAGCTAGTCATTTAAATTTTCCAAATTTATTTATTTATTTATTTGCCGAACCAATATAGGATGTAAGTCTTAAGGGTTGTGGAATTATAAATAAGGTAATAGATCTAGAGCTTAGAATTTAATAAGAAGCTTTGCAATACTTTGCAACATTAGTCATTGTTGTTGTTGGGGTGAAGTTGTGTTATTGTTGCTGCTAAAGGTAGCCATTCTATCAAACCTGAGGTCCTCAAAGTCTAGCACTCTGTACTCAGTACTTATAAAGCTCAATACATGTTTATTCACAAAATAAAAGAACAAGATAAATGCAATTATTAAATTTTTCTTCTAATTACAGAGGCTTTTCAGCCACCCAGGTGATTTTTTTTTTCACTTCTTCAATTAGCAGACTTTATTTTCTTTTTTTCCAGAAGATGTATGCACTGGCATAAGAGAGACAAAAACAGAAAGAGGGGGAAAGTAATAAAGCACACAACGCCCCCCTCACACACACAAGTGAGGAATGATCACACTGCAGTCCCTTCTCCTCCATTTCTCACTCTCTTTGGGATTTGGGGCACACATGCATATACCCATGGGTGGTTTTCAAGCCACTAGTCTGATTCTTAAGCCATGCAGATAGCCATGTACATGATCCAGTCACTTTAACTGCTACCAGTTGGCCCAATAGACTTTATTTTTGAAGAATAGTTTTAGATTTACAGAAAAAAACAGCATAAGTTATAGGGTTCCCTAATATACTCTTTATTCTCAACCCTACCTTGCATTGGTGTAGTACCTTTGCTACAACTGATGAACCAATATTGACATATTATTAACTGAAGTCCATTGTTTATATTAGGGTTCACCCCAGGTATTGTATCTTCTATGAGATTTAATAAATGCCTAACATCATATATCCCCCATTATAGTATCATATAGACTGGTTTTACTGTCCTAAAACAAACAAAACCCTACACTACACCTATTCATCCCTCCCACCCCCTGGCAGTTAATCCTTTTACTGTCTCTACAGTTTTGCTTTTTTCTGGAATGGCATGTAGTTGGAATCATGCAGTATGTACCCCTTCTGGCTGGCTTCTTTCACTTGTGCAATACATACTTCAGGTTCCTCCATATCTATTCAAAGAAAAACATAGTTTTAGTTAGGAATAATACCATTTGGAGTTGGAAATGATCTGTTTGGCTAATGCATCTCTACTTAGTAAATGTCGGCTCACTTAAGGACTATTTTCATGTGGAAAGCTCTATTCTTAGCCTAATCATTGATTTAACTAGAAGCAGGTGCACTCACAGGGGGAAATTCAGCATCTTAGAAACAGTTAAAAATGCTTGGTGGACCAGCAGGTGGTATGGAGGTTAAAGTTGCTGGATCCCATATGGCCTACTGCATGGTTTGAGTCCTGGACATAGCAGCTTGAAAATCACACTAGATGTACGTGTGTACATGCCCAAAATCCTGAGAGGAGAATGAAGGAAAACAGATTGCAGCATGGCCATTCCCTTTGGGGAGCACTTTCTCACTTTTTCTCTGTCTTTCTCTCCCTGGTGAGTATACACACCCTATAGCAAACTTAAACAATAAAAATATAAAATAAAAACAAAACACTTAGCAACTAGGTGTTCATGATAATGCACTGCTAATTAAAAGTAAAAGGCAAGAATATATGTGTATCTTTTTTATTCCAAGGTTGGTCAGTCCATTATTTTCTGGCAGGAGCCTCCATTGCCCCAAGGTTTGCTGTGGACATGTCAGATTACCCAATTTGACATGGATGGCTACTATTCTAAGCTGACTGGGAATTCTTTTTCCTCCCTCAGCTTGATTGCTGCTGGGTGACCTTACTGTCCTACCACCTTAGTCTCTGCTACAAGGTCAGATGATGGAAAATAATTGTTCGTTATATAGTAAATTTTAAAACTCCCCTTTTACTCATCTTATCTGTCTCTCTGAATCAACCCCTAGAGGATCCTTCCTTTTTCCAGCCGAAGGGAGGAGGTGGGGACAGCATAGGTACAGCTGCCTTCCAGCTCTCCCAGGAGGCCAGCCCCAGACTAACGAGCCTCTTCCGAACTTAATTTCCTTCATAATTTTGTGTTCGTCCTGTTCCACCAGATATTCGGAGATATAGTTTCTTTTTCAGGCTTTCAGCCTTCCTTAGCTTTTTAAAGTTTACACCTTTCAAGCACTTATAAACAGTATGTCACTCCACTGGTCTTAATTTAGAAAATGCACAAGTATATTTATTTGGCTCTTTGAGTGTTTTCATAAAAGCCACCTTCCTGGGCCCTTGAACTTTTCATAGGTTTTCTCTGTGGGGGAGAAAGGGAAAAAAGAAGGCTCTTCATCTAGCCGCCAGTCCTAGACCACTATTGTGTTGCTAACAAAAATGCCTGAACCAGGTGGTTTATAAAGAATAGAAATGTATCTGGTTTACAGTTCTATTGGCTGGAAACTCCAAAGGTATAGAGTTAGCATCAGGCCAGTTACATCCCAACATGGCCGACAGAGGCAGAGAAGAGGCTGGCGCATGTGGAGGTACAGAAAGACCTGGAGGCAGCCATCTTTCTTACATGATAACCGGCTCTGATGGGAATTAACTCACTTTCACAAAAGGTAGAACTTGCTCCATCTTGTAAGACAGCATTAATCCATTTATGAGAGTGATGCCTCCATGGTCCAAATGCCGCATACTAGATAGACCTCATCTCTTAAAGGTCTCATCACCTCTCAGAGCCATTAAGCTGGGACCAAATTCCCAAACTGTACTGCTGGGGAACAAACCTTTATCTCAACTACAGCATTGCCTCAGGCTGGGTGATTTGTGTCTGACCATGAGGTGGCTCCTGATCGCTGAGCCTGGTTCCACTGGGACACCCCCCCCCACACACACACACACAGCTGTCCTCTGGTGCAAAGTGAGACTGCACCAAGTCTCCATCACATCCCAAAAGCAGTGTAGGGACCGCGGCATCCATTCTGACTCTCCTTAATACTTAGCCTTTTGGAGACAAAGAAGGACCAAGACTAAATCCTTTTTAGACTAAGTAGTCTTTGAAAGACTAAGACTGGCAGACTATGAATTAGGACTAAGAATAAACGCAGAATAGTTGAGAATTGGTCTTGGGTTTTCGATAGAACACGAAAATGCTAATCATGGTTTTAGGTTTTGTGTGTGCATGTGTGTGTGTGTGTGTGTGTGTGTGTGTGTGTGTGTGTGTTTCATGTTTATTTATTTCATAAGAGTAAGAAACTGAGAGACAGCACCTTCAACAGGACCCTCATGCTGAGATCAACCCCAGCCTGAGCCAGGATGGGTCACTGGAACATGTGCACAAAGAGGTCCTGAGATCCAAACCCAGGACCTTCCTGTATGGGTCCATTTCTGTTGTCACTGCACCACTGCCTGGCTCCACCAACCATGTTTGTATCTGCTGAAGTTTATCAGAAATCTGAAGGGAGCTAAAATGGGCTGAGCAAGTTTTTATTGAAACATTTCCTCTGGGAACTTTGGGACACTGCAGCTTCCACCCTTTTGGTCAAGAAAAGTACAATTATGAATTCCCTGTATATGCTTCTTTTAGAAGCCTTACTTAACTCAATCCTGAAATTCAGCTATGAAGTAGAAATTATTACACCGATTCCATAAACGAAGAAGTAGGGACCAGCAGTTAGCTATGTCGCTCTACTCCCACGTAGTTGACCGTGGTTTGCATCCCGGACCCGGTGGCTTAAAACTCATGCCAGGCGCATGTGCGTGCGTGCCCAAGATCCCAAGAGGAGAATGGAAGAGAAGTGATTGCGGCGTGGCCATCGCACCTGGGGGGTGATTTCTCACTTTCTATCTCTCTGTCTCTCTCTGTCTGTATGGCGAGCGCACACGCCCTATAGCAAAAACCTCTCCAAGAAAAAAGAAGTAGAAGCTCAGAATGGGTAAGTTACATAGCCAAATCTCCCAGCTGGTATGTGGAAGGGTGCTGAGATTCCTTTCCCCTTGTTCCTCTTTCTCTTGCTCCCCTCCTCCACAGATCTCCCAGGAGTACCCAGGGTGGGCAACGTTATCAGATTGGAAGGAACAGACCCATGTGTATGCTAGGTTCGCAGGTTGTCTCTTTCATGTGTATGTTGTTCAAACTGACTCGGGTCAGTGGGAGCATCTCTGGAAACGTATCCAAGATCACACACAGTCATTTCACTGCAACTGGCTTTTCCTCTTTAATTTTAATCCTCACACCTCTTCTTTGCAAACCTTGAACACCCCAGTCTGTCTATCCTTAGTGGTCATTCCCAGGAGCAGTGGTTACAACCTACTCACAAATGTACTTATGCAGAACCTCAAAATAAATTCCAACCTCTTCCATTTCTGGGCCTTGAAAAGATTTGTATAGTTTCTCATTTTATAATGGATGTTGTAAGTTGATGCTTACGTTTCACACCTGTTTCTAAATTAATATTTGCTGTATAGTCCTGCTAATTAATATGTACATTTGCCAAAATTTTAAATCAGCTACTTGAAATGGGAGGAAGGCAGAAAGCAACTTGCAAATTCTGTGCATAATGAAGTAAGGAACAAGCTCACATAATGAAGACAAACAATTATGCAACATTTGCATGATCCTTTTTCTTACAACACAAGACAGGACACAGGAGCTGATCGGCATTCTGCCTTTACTGTGAGTCTTGCTTCTTATTTCTTCATCATCTGGTAGGATTCTCAAAGCCAAGTGCAGTTCATGGGGTTTTATTAAAGTTTTCTTCCAGGCAGCTGCGATTACCCTGCCTAATTCTGCCAGATACAGGTGATTCTGTTTCTGTGACAGTCCCTGCAGGTGAGTCCTTCGGCTGATAACATCTATATTCAGAGAAAAGCCCCAATTAGGGCTCTGACCACTGAACTCCAACCAATTAGAGAGCACTGAGAACAATTCTTATTCATCCTCAAAATACTTACTGAGCATCTACTATGTCTCACGCTCTGTGCTAGATGCCGGAGATAAAAATGAACAAGTAAAGTCCCTGCTGTCCTTGAGGCATTCATTGTTCATGTCATAAACACCATTTATGGGGGGCACTCTGTAGGTACAGAGAACGGAATATACCTCTGACAGGGGGAAAGAAGAAGGTGTTGAGAAGAGCTCTACAGGGAACCAGCAGTTAGCATAATGGCTATGTCGCTGGACTCCCATGTAGTCGACCGCAGTTCACGTCCCGGACCCGGTGGCTTAAAACTCATGCCGGGAGTATGTGCAAGCGTGCCCAAGATCCCGAGAGGAGAATGGAGGAGAAGGGATTGTGGTGTGACCATCCCCCCTGGGGGGTGATTTCTCGCTTTCTGTCTCTCTGTCTGTCTGTCTGGTGAGCAC
>NW_006159773.1:2308914-2320462 GCF_000334495.1 Tupaia belangeri chinensis
CCCTTAAGAGTAAAACCCCTCAAAAAAAAAAAAAAAAAAAAGAGCTCTACAGAGGAGAGAATACCGGAGATAAAACTGGAAGGAAGAACAGGAGGTGGGCAACAGGCAGGGGAAGAGCTTATGCCAGCCTCAGATGGAAAGAGGGCAGATAGGGCAACCTCGGATGGAAAGAGGCAATGCTATAAGAAAGCTTCCATTGTTTCAAAACCTGCAGGCAGCTTGCTATAGTGTTTAAAGGAATACAGCTAATGCCAGAGAGCTCATCGAAAGCCAGCTTCTTTGTTTTTGTCTTTTTAAGTTTATTTATTTCTTCCATGAACAAAAGAGACAGAGAGAGACAGCAGCTCCAACAGGGTCTTGTTGCTGCAACACACCCCCAGCTTTAGCCAGCTGCCAATCATGGGCATGAACATGCCTGGCATTCTCCAGGAGGTCTGTGGGTGAGAACCTGGAACCTTCCCATGTGGCTCAGCCTCATAGAGCATGGCGTTTTACTGCTGCACTACTGCGGGGGCTCCAGGGACAGCTTCTGAAGGCCCTTCCACCTGAAATGTGATTCCAGACTGATAGAGTCAGCGAGAAGTATAGGCAGGGAAGTGACACAGAGGATTTGTGCTTTGGGAAACATACTCAACCCAGTTGGACTACGTGGATGACTCATGAAGGGAAGATGATAGTAAACATTTTGGGGTGCCTACTATGTACCAGGCACAATGCTAGAGGTGACAAGAGCAGAGACACCTGACAGAACTCTTCAAACAGGGCCAGCTTCATAGTTTAGAGGTAACACGCTGCTCAAGAGAAGCTGGCCACTACATAGCAGTAGCTGTTCAACCCCTGATCCAGTCAGCCTGAAACATGTTGGACACACACACAAGCACCCAAGATCCAATAGGCTGGAGGACTGGAGGAAGGGGATTGCAGCAGGACCAGACCCTGTGGAGGGTGTTCTCTCTCTTTCATTCTCATGTGCATGCACACATGCTCTAGCGTGAATAAATAAATAAATAAATAAATGAAAATATCCCAACCAATTTTGCAGACTGGGATCAGCCCAAGATTCTTAATAAGCTCTCAACAGAGTGATTAAGAGCCTCCATTTCCAGATCTGAATCCCAACTCTGTGAGTTATTACTTGTGTGACTACGTAGGTCCTGTAACATCTCTGTGCCTCAATTTCTCCATCTGTGAAATGAGAATAATAGGACCTATCTTGTAGAGTTATCATGAAGATTAAATGAGTTGATGTATGCCAAGTCCTTGGTATGCCTCCTGGAACATAATTAAGTTCTTTCTAAATGTTGGTTCTCATTATCTAAGTTATGATCAGGGCTGGAGATAAAAGCCTCAACAAATGTTAAGAACAAGAGGAGGTAGGGCAGAGAAAGGAGTCCAAATGAATCTCGCTGTTTTGTCTTGGGCAATGAGGCAGATGATGAACAAAGGGGGAATGAAGCTTGGGGTGAGAAGTTTATGAGATTTCTTTGGAAAAGTCTGAGACAAAAGAGTATGGAGACTAGTGACTATAAATAGGAATGTGAGTTCTGGAGACAGTCTGGGCAGGGTTAGAGAAGTGGGATTCTCAGTGAACATTGAATCAAGCCTCTGGATGACCTGGGCAGAAGATAGTGAGAAGAAAAGATGACCAAAGAGTGAGACTGAGGAAAGCCAGGCTTTAAGAGGAGTCTTGAGGAAGAAGGTATCATGGGAAAGACTGGAAAAGGGCAGTTACAGAGTAAGAAAGAATGGCATCTTGAGGCCAGAGGATGGGGACCAGGTAAATAAGAAGCTACACAGAAGTCCTACAATACAAGGATTAAGAGATGATAGCCATAGAATTTGGCAACATGGAGACTGGGTGACTTCCCAGTCAGGGTCTAGTAAAAACATGGAAACCATACTCCTCCTTTCAACAGAGGGCATTTTACATAAGGAATTGGGTAAACAGAGATTGGAGAATTGAAAAAGCAAAAGAATATTGAGAAGGTACAGAGATTGTAATTGCAGGAAGCAACTACCTCCCCAAGGACCTGTGTCACAAAGGGAAGAGGCTAGAGTCACCCAAATGCAGACCCTGGGAGGAGAGGCCCCCTGATGTTGAACTCCAGGCTCTGAGGAGAGGGTGTTGCCCAGATGGTTCTGATACCTCCAAACCTCAGCAGAGGGGCCAGAGAGAACTAGAACTCAAGAGAGGGGGTTTGGCTCAGCTGGAACCTTTGAGGAGGAGGCCATACGAGGGATTCTCAGGATGCTGGGAGAAATGGCAGCTGGTGGTGGAGAGCAAGGCTGTTGCTGGGTCATATAGCTGGGAACAGACAGCAGATTGTAAAGGGCAACCCTTATCTCCTCCTGCTGGCCAGTCTCCACCTAGTGTCTTCTCTCAGCAAAATGCAGTGGAAACCTGATGACAAAAGAGAACTACAATGTGCAAACACCGGGCCCCAGCATCCTACAGCAGAGTTTAGAAAGAGAGTTTGAGACTGAGGGATCAGCTTTATAAACTGCACCATCACAAGTCTAGTTTTACTAGTTTGGACAAAAGCCATATAGCAATGGGTTGATATAAGTAGAGTCAAAAAAGAGAGATCATTTATTTTTTAAAGCTTTTTTCGAAAGGAGTGAAGAAAATGAAATGGGAGGGAGGTGGTAATGTGTTGCTGAAGCCTAAGTCTTCACTCAAGACTTTACTCAGGCTTCCCACTCTATAATTTACCCACTTTCTCCAACATGCTTGAAGTCTTCCCTATTACTTGTTCTCTTTGGCACATCCAATCTATTTACCTTACTTAATTATCTGATTTATTGTTGTCTCTCACCCCAAAATGAAACCTCATAAAAGCAAGGATTTTATCTGTTTTGCTCACTGTCGTAACCCAGAATTGAACCATGCATAGCAGAAAATAAGTACTCAATAAACAGTTGTTGACTGCATCATGAAGGAATTCCTCACCTAAATATCAGGTTGTCAGAAACGCCATAATGAATTTTTTTCTATGCAAAAATGTGTCATGACTTTTCCAACAACCCAAGACTGTTGGAATTGATAATGGGATACACATTTTAGTCAACTGGCATTCAGGAACTATCTGCTGGGCCATCTGGGGATATTGAAAAAGAAAATCCTGTCTATCACAGGATTTGTAGTTTTTATTTTTTTTTTTGAGAAAGATTTTTGTTATAGTGTGAGTGTGTTTGCCAGAGAGACAAGAGAGACAGAGTCAGAAAGCAAGAAATCACCCCCAAGGGTGATGGCTATGCTGCAATCCCTTCTCTTCCATCTCCTCTCAGGATCTTGGGCACACACGCACACACACCTGGCATGAGTTTTAAGCTGCCAGGTCCAGGACTTGAACTGTGATCAACTACGTGGGAGTCCAACGACACAACCATTACACCATCTGCTGGTCCTGAATTTCTACTATTTGAAGAGATAATACAAGTTAGCTCATGCAGTAAGAAAAGAGTGACTAAATGCTTTTCTTCCCAGGATCCTCTTTTCCCTGCAGCCTAGTCTCAGTCATCTCCCCTTTGCTGGATCTCTGGAGACTCCAACACGCAGCACCCTTTCTACTCCCAGTGCAAATTCAGTGCCTTCAGGTGATCAAAGTCAGGAGCTCCAGTGGGTAGAATTCTTGACTTCTGGTCTGGAGGTGAGATTAGGAAGTCTGAACCCCTCTGTGCAGCTCTTTCATACCAGTCTGACGTGTGTGCACACGGCACACGTACATGTGAGTGTGTTTAAAATTTATTTATTTGCTTCTTCCACAAGAGAGAAAGAGAGAGACAGGTACCCCCAACACAGTCCTCACACCTTGATTCACCCCCCCAGGCTCAGCCAGTCGGGATCACAGGCACACATATGAGCACCTGGCATTAGAGGAAGATCTTGGACCACAAAGCTGGAACCTTCCCAGATGGACTCAGCATGGCGGGGCATTGCATTACCACTGCACCACCACGGCTGGCCATGTGGGTTTTGAAAGCCTCATCAGAGCTGACGCTGTTGGGCTACAGGAGCACTTTAGGCAGTGGGTCACCAGTGTTATTGGCCTAAAACAGGGTCAGGTGCTTAAGGTCAACTAAATCTTCATTACCAAGTTGCTAAAGAGACCCAAGAGCTCTGCAGGTGCAAAGGATGAAAACTAGCAAAATTGAATGAGCCTGCACTGTTCTCAGAGGAGGCCCGAAGTAAACAATTCCAGAACAATTCTGTTTATTCCTTTCTGAGAAAACCCAAATTTAGTGTTCCCAAAACACACACACGTGTACACATACCACCTAGAAATGTGCAGACATCACACACAATACGCAGACAGGAATATGGGTTCGGGCAGGCACATACTCACACACACCTGTGCATGCACCGCAATACAAAGACTGTCCTCAGGCAAAGAGTTTGGGGAACTAGCCAAAAGAAAAAATCAAATGAATGACTTAAATCCACTATTTTATCTAATAATAGAGGATGAAGCATAATAGCCATCCACTCTGAATCTCTCAGTTTTAAACTGAGAGGTTTATTATTACTATTAGACTTTAGCTAATTATTTATTTTAAATATTATTGATTTGATTTGATTTATTATTACTATTTTTTAAAAATATGACTAGAAAGAGAGGGAAAGTGAGAGAGCAAGTCACCAAGTCCAGGACTTGATCAGTGATCAGCCATGAGGGAGTCCAGTGCCTTAACCACCATGTCACCTGCCAGCTCCAGAATTCAGTTTATTTATTTATTTATGTAAATAAGTGCAAGTACTTGCCAGAAAGACAAGAGAGACACGCCACAATCCCATCTCCTCCATTCACTTCTTGGAATCTTGGGCACGCACGCATATGCGCCTGGCGTGAGTTTAAGCCACCGGGTCTGAGACTCGAACCATGGTCGACTACACAGGAGTCCAGCGACATAGCCATTACACCAACTGCTGGTCCCAATTCAGTTTATTTTTTAAAGAAATTTAAAATCTGGGAGCAAAAGGTTCTTCCCCCAAAACTTACTGTTACTGGAGTTTATTAGTTTCAAAAGTTCAGTAATTTGTTGAGGACTTTTTTCCTTTAAAGAGAGGAATCCATCTAAAAAAGTAGCAATGTGTTTACCAATAAATCATGCTGATACTGCAGAGTTGAGTTAGTGGAAAGGGCACTGGACTGGCAGCTAATTGAGCTGGATTCTAATCCTGTCTTTTTACTATCATTAAATGCAATTATATGCAAATACTACTTTTCTCTCAATCTCAGTTTTCTCGTTTATAATTTGGGTGATGAGGTAGAAGAGTTTGTACTAAATATAGCAAATTGGCTATCCATACTTTTTTGTAGTCCTTCCTGAGACCCCTATAAAATGTTAGGAAAAAAAAAGAAAAAGAGTAAGATGAACCTCTCTAACCACAAGGACCCATTGTGAGTGCAGGACATCAGTAATTTTCCAGGGGATGGAAGACATAGGCTGGGTGGTGGAGGAAGCCATAGGCCACAGTAACAAGGAAAGAAATACATTCATACACTTTACTGGACCTCAGAGAGTCTTGGGGTTCTTGAACATCAGTTATAAAGTATGGGAGAAGGCCATGGTTTGGCTCTCTGGAAATATCTCCTTTTCTTAAGTTTATTTGTCTATTTCTTCTATGAGTAAGAGAGAGCACCCCAACAGGGTCCCGATGCCATAATCCACCTCAGCCTCAGCCAGTGCAGGAACACAGGCACATGTATGGTGGTGTACTCAGGGAGGTCTCTAGATGTAAACCTGGAACATTCCCATGTAGGTCACCTCGCAGACTCATTTTACTGCTGCCCCACTCTGTGGCCTCTGGAGATATCTTTCATTGTCACTACTGTGGAGGTGCTCCTGGCGCTTAGTGGTTAGAAGCTGGGATGGTGCTAGATACCCAGCAATGCATGGAACGGGCCCCCCACATTGAAGATCTATGCAGTCCAAAAATGTCAAAATTACTGAAGTTAAGAAACTCCACTTTAGATCCAACAATTGATTCCCCATTTTCAAACCCTCTCTTTATTTGCAGATTGATATTCATCTATCCCAGTGTTATGGGCTAAATTTTGACCCAAAATTCATATATTGAAGCCCTAAGACCCAGTACTTCAGAATGTGACCGTATTTGAAGATAGAAACTTTACAGTGGTCATTAAATTAAAACAAGACTTGAGGGGCCAGCAGGTGGTGTAACGGTTAAGGTGCTGGACTCCCACGTAGCCAACCATAGTTTGAGTCCCAGATCTTGTGACTTGAAACTCATGCTGGGCACATGTGCCTGTATGCCCAAAATCCTGAGAAGAGAAAGGAGGAGAAAGGAGTGTGGTGTGGCCATTCCCCTTGGGGGTGATTTTGTACTTTCTGTCTCTTTGGTGAGTGCACTTAACCTATAGCAAAAATCTCTGGGGGAAAAAATGAGACCTTTGAGGGTAAGCCCTAATTCAGTTTTACTAGTGTCCTTATTAGTAGAGATTAGGACATACAGAGGGACCAAGGATGTGCACATAAATAACAGACCATGTGAGTAAACACCAAGAAGGTGGCCCTCTGCAAGCCAAGGTGAGAGGCCTCAGGGAAAAAAAAAATAGCTTGTTTATATCTTGACCTTAGACTTTCAGCATCCAGAGCTGTGAGAAAATTAATTTCTGTTGTTTAAACCACTCAAAATGTACTATTCATTATGATGGCCCAAGCAAACCAATATACACCCACTGTGCAAGTAACAAGAAGATATTTCTCCAAAAGAAATGGGATGAACACAGAGAAAAGGCCTCCAATCTGGCAATTTTAGAGTCTCTCAAATTAGTGTTCATTATCTGCAACATATTAAAGGAAACTGCCAACCTATAAACACCACCACTGCCACACACACACACACACACACACACACACACACACACACGCACACACTTCAAGATTAACTTATTGCCTGGTTCTTAACATGAAGGAACAGATCTCTAGACTTTTGAAAAAAAAATCTGCACCATGAAAAAGAGGAATCAAGATAAAATAGCAGTATATGTAACTCTGGAAGAATTAAATAATTTAGAAACTTTCTACTAAATACCTTTGGAAAAAGTATAAGGAGTAAATGAACAAAGAACAAATAGCTAACAGGGAAAAACTGTTGTAAAATTAAAAATATAACCCTGAAATTCAGATAGGTAAAATTTAAGAAAACTACCAGGTTTTAGGACAAAAGCAAAGAGCTTAAAATGAGCAAGAAAAGATAAGATATACAGAGGATCGATCCAAGAGGCCCCACATTTCATCAACACAAGTGACAGAAAAAGAAAACCAAGAGGAAGAAACAAAGAAACACCACAAAGGATTTTCCCAGAGTCAAAGGGCACGAGTTTCCAAATAAGACATGAGCTGTTGTAGTCTGTTTTATTCCTAATAACAGAAAACACCCAAACTGAGAGATGTGTGAGAATAGAGATTTATTCCACTCACAGTTCTGAGGTTCAGGGGCCACCATGTGGGGATGGCAGGAGCACACACGTCTTTGTAAATATGTCTTTGTTATGGTCTCATTTGCTCGTCGATAAGCATGCCAGGAACCAATCGTGGGGTTACTACCCTGATGTCCTTAATTCTACTCTCCTCTCCAAAGCCCACCTTTCAACACCATAAATGGATTAAATTTTCACCATCTTGATATACTTACAACCAAATCTCAACACAGCAATTTTGAGGGAACATATTCAAATGATAGCATCAGTCAAGTGTCCAAAGCAATGAGTCCCAAAACTCACATACATGCATATATATATGCACATACATGCACATCTAGACCCATTATTATAAAATGTCAGTATATCAGTAATAAGAAGGTCATGAGAAACTTTATCAAAAAGGAAGGAAATTTAAATGATACCTACAAAAACTAAGAACTTCAGCCACTTGTCATCAGACCTCTCATCATCAGACCACTTATCATCAGCCACACAGGGTCAGAGACCTGTGCTACACACGAGGTTCCCTTGATGCCCTCAGGAGTTCTAGGACTCATGCCACAGGAGTCATCTTGAGGTCTCTGGTCAGGTTCTGGTTCTAGAAGGGCTTTTCCTGGCAAGTGAATTGCTCCAGCTGTCCAGTGCTGTGTTTCTTTCACAGTCACATGAAATTGTGCTGCCAGAATGACATCGACAAGATGATTTTATATAACTCAAACACTTCACAGGCATGACAAGTTCAGAGTTCCAGGTATGAACAATTAATCATTGACCCTTGGCTTGAGTTGCATGTGTGGGCCCAGAGGTCAGCCCTCCCCAGACTTCATTCTGTGGTGCTGCCTCTGATCTTCAGCACTCAAGTGAAACACCAAGCAGAGCCAGGGCAGCAAACAGCACTTTTTTCCATTTGACTTCACTAATAAGTGCCCCACTCACGTGACAGAAATGGCTGACCATGGTTTGAGTCCCAGACCTGGTGACTTGAAAATCATGCTAGGCACATGTGCATGCATGCCCAAAATCTCAGGAGAAGAATGGAAGAGAAGGGATTGCAGTGTGGCCATCCACGCCCCTCTCCCCTGGGGGGAAAGTGGTTTCTCACTTTCTCTCTCGTTGTCTCTCCCCAGTGAGCACAACTGCTCTGTGGCGAAAATAAAAACAGAAACACACACAAAAAGAATTCCAAGCGGTAAATCCAGCATAACTAGAGAAATGAATTGTTGTTCACATTTTCCTATGCTCTGGATTTAGGAAACTTGCATTTGTGGTCATCGTCAATGAAGCACAGAAACAATCTTTGAGCAAATCTTTGGAAGCCTATGGGTGGCATGAGGGATGATGCAGCTTCATAAGAACCAAGCTAACTAGAGTCCAATGAATAGTACAATGAAAGCAACATGTGTCTATATTGTTCCCAAAGCTTGGAATCATGAGTAATAACAGTATTGTCACTTTCTTCTCATGGTAGGAAAGATGAAATTAGCCAAAAATGGTGCCTTTATCACTAAAGAACACAGATGGTACCAGGACACCCTGATGAATCTTCCCATACACTGACTGAATAATAAATATCTAAGCACATCATCTCCAAATCTGACCAAATAGTAAATATGTAAATGCCTCATCTCTGATTATTCTAAATTATTTTCAGTAAAATGCTATCACCAGTTTGGGTCATGAGTTTTCTAATACTTTAAAAATCAAATTATTTATGAAGAAAGAAGCCCCACAAAACAACTAAGGCCCTGCCCACCTAAGAGCAACCCTGACAACAAATTAGTTGAGGGTGTGACCTGACCCATCAAGTAAATCAAGAAATCAGAAGTCTTGTGATCCAGAAAACAAAAAGCTCATAAGACAACTCTCAGGCTAATGAAGTATGAGCCCAAGTCTAGAAATCAACCAGTATAGATCAGAAGAGGAGAACGAAGTGTCCCTGGGAAAAACAGACCTACACAAAGAGCTAACATCATTTTTAAATTTTTAAATGAACAAATGATCAGAGCAAAATTGTGATGAAGGGGGAAAAAAGGCAATTATAAACTCCTGGGAAAACAAAATGCTGTACAAGAGAGGCAATGCAATCATTGTGTTCTTCTTGGCTATACAGTAAATCACACTTAACTATTCTTAGGTAAATACTGTTTATTGATTTTAAGCTTTTGTAACAAATGTGTAATAAAGGCATGAGACATTTTGATCAGAAAACAGAACGTAATTTTATCAGCTTTAACAACATAGGGATAAAAATGCAAATTATAGGAATTGAGGAGTAGAAAGTAGTAAGGGGTGAAGGGAAAGACTGGATGCTAAAGACTTCATCTTTCAAAGTGTGAAATCAGATATTACAACCTAAAACTGAATTCAGAAATAAAATTGTATACTTTTTGAAATCACAAAGCTATCTCATGAAGAACCTAAAAATAGTGTTAAGACTATATAGGGAGGGGGCTAACAGGTGGTGTGATGGTTAAAGTGCTGAATTCACACATGGCCAACCACAGTTTGAGTCCTAGACCAGGCACCTTGTTTTCTCTCCCTCTCTCTCTCTCTCTATCTTTGGCGGGTGCACATGCCTTATAGCAAATTTTAAAATAATAATAATAATTAAATAAGTAATTCTTAAAAGATAAGACTACATGACTATATTAGGAAGATGGGTAGGGATATGGTAAATGTAGTGAAATAAATACTCATTTATCAGAGCAATAAAGACTAGATAATGTATAAAATTGAATTCATCAAGATATTACCTTCTAAGGAGTGGGATTTGAGGTAGAGTAGGGTAAGAAACTGTTGCTTTTATTACAACTATTTGCTTTTGAAATTATAGACATTTCTTTGATGAAAAATTAAATTCTAAATATAAAATATTCTAAATATTTAAATAGCTTTTTAAAAAACTAAAATATGGTGACTGGACAAAATGATTTCTAAGATTCTTTTATATCTAAAAATCCATGGGAAATACTCTCAAAACTTAATTCATTCAAAAAGAATCCTGAAAATTTCTCTTCAGAAGGTCTGGTACATATACAAACTGACTATCTGACCAGAAGCCAGTTCATGCCACTAAGAACCTCACCAACATTATTTTAATAATTGTCAGATTTTCACTCCTGACCTTATTTTATCTTTTCAGCAGCTCTGTGAAGCAATTATTACAATCATCTGCATTTCAGAGATGAGATTCAACAAGACTAAATTAATTGTCCTGAATGGCATGAGCTTTAAATTGCTAGAGTGAGATTAACGGCATGGTCTCCTTACTCCAAGTCCTATTACACCTCTTTTTTTAAAAAAAAAAATTCTATTTTATTTTATTTTATTTTTGGAGAGGTTTTTGCTATAGGGCACATGCGCTCACCAGCAAGACAGAGAGATAAAAAGTGAGAAATCATCTCCCAGGGGGGATGGTCATGCCACAATCCCTTCTCCTCCATTCTCCACTCAGGATCTTGGGCATGCACACACACACGCGCCCAGCGTGAGTTTAAGCCACCGGGTCCAGGACTCGAACTGCGGTCGACTACATGAGAGTCCAGTGACATAGCCATTACGCTAACTGCTGATCCCCATATTACATCTCTTGTAAGACAGAGGGAGAAAAATAAGAAGAATTCTCTGTCCAAGAGTCAAGCCTTTAGTCTACAATACACTGTCCTGAGGTTACAGGCCAGCACCCTGGGAGTCTGGTGGAGGAGACCGATAAGCTATAGGCTCCTTCTCTTCTGGAGCTCATGAACATCAACCATCTGACAGCACTTGTCATCAATGTTTCAAGGGCTCATCAAAGGATATGGAAAGACTCATCCTAAGTGGTTGGCACCAATGCATGTACAACATCCAAAGGACACTGAGTATGACCATTTGGACCCCCAACTATAGCACTTTTCCGTTTGACCCACCCTCATTCTTGACACTTTTGCAAGTCCCAATTCGTGGTGAATTATTCCTGAATTTTTCTCTTTTGTGCATTGAGGAGCTTCTGGTACAAGTGTCTATTAAGAGTCAGAAATTCATGGAGCATGTTGCCTGCCAGAGACAACGTCCCTACACATGTCTTCCTAAGAGGTGCTGGGCCGCTCAAGCTACCT
>NW_006159773.1:2323306-2331319 GCF_000334495.1 Tupaia belangeri chinensis
TCCCCATATTACATCTCTTGTAAGACAGAGGGAGAAAAATAAGAAGAATTCTCTGTCCAAGAGTCAAGCCTTTAGTCTACAATACACTGTCCTGAGGTTACAGGCCAGCACCCTGGGAGTCTGGTGGAGGAGACCGATAAGCTATAGGCTCCTTCTCTTCTGGAGCTCATGAACATCAACCATCTGACAGCACTTGTCATCAATGTTTCAAGGGCTCATCAAAGGATATGGAAAGACTCATCCTAAGTGGTTGGCACCAATGCATGTACAACATCCAAAGGACACTGAGTATGACCATTTGGACCCCCAACTATAGCACTTTTCCGTTTGACCCACCCTCATTCTTGACACTTTTGCAAGTCCCAATTCGTGGTGAATTATTCCTGAATTTTTCTCTTTTGTGCATTGAAGAGTTTCTGGTACAAGTGTCTATTAAGAGTGGGAAATTCCTGGAGCATGTTGCCTGCCAGAGACAATGTCCCTACACATGTCTCCCTAAGAGGTGCTGGGCCGCTCAAGCTACCTTCATCACACTACTTCTTGGTGCCATAGGGCTGTAACATTTCTAAAAACATACATATTTTTCACTAAAAATAACATTGCCTGATCTACAGAAACTTCATGAGAAACTAGGGGGAGCTTATACAAATTTCTGCTGAAAATGTTACCTATTCAAAGTAGCTCCAACAAATTTGAAATTGTAGCCTCATAGTCACCTGGTTCCCCAACTGGTCCCTCCTCCTTCCTTTTCTAACTGTTCTCCTTGCCCCCCACTCAACACACTCAATGCTGGCTGCCCAAGAGATGGACTCTATGACTCTTTCTCAAGTTGGGTTAGATGGTGTTGCCTCTCCAAATCTCTTCCCCTTCTCCTTCTCTAAGTCACATTTAGAAGACGACTTGATAACTAAGGGCACCACGTAGTGTGCACTGATGTATTGTTCCTCCTAATAACACAGTCCCATTTTGCAGGACACCCTCCCTGCCTAAATCTAAGGACTTAGCAGATAACTAATGAGGTGACCACTTTAAAGAAAATAACTCAGAAATCCTCTAACCTTCCCAAAGAGGTAACACCTGATGCCACTCAAAGTGCCAGAAGTACTATGTAAGTGCCAGACTTACATGGTGCACCATGAGTGATGTAGGCCACTCAGAGGTCCTGCAGTTAATTGTGTTTAAATAATATGGAATGTTTTCCTTTATACATCTACCTGTTTTTCAATTTTGCATTTGAATATTATCTCAGTTTTATAGTTGGGTCTCATCAGTCACAGTAAGATCCACTTTATCACCCTTACAATACTACTCAGTAAAATAAACTCAAAGTATTGATAGAAATCACTTCCCCATTCCAAAAAAATAAGTATACAAAGTCTCCTTGATGTGTGGGCTCATCTATCTATCTATCTATCTATCTATCTATCTATCTATCTATCATCTATCTATCTATCATCTGTCTATCTATCTATATCTATCATCTATCTATATTTGTCTATCTATCATCTATCTATATTTTTTTAATTTGCTAGAGGGCCCTTGCATTTTCCAGAGGCAGAGAGACAGAGAGAAAGATGGAGAAAGTACTGCTCATGGGGCATTGGAACTCTGTAATCCCTTCTCCTTTCTCCATCCTGTCAGGATTTGCAGCATGCATGCACATGTGCCTGGGATGTTTCTCAAGCCTCCAGGGCCAGGATTCAAACCACATGATTATTCATGTGTGATCCAGTTCCCTCATCCACTAGGCCACACAGCCAGAACAGGACTTTTATTTTAAATCCACTTTTTAAAATGTTTTCAGAAGAGACATAAAGATAATATTTTTAAAGGCTGAAATTTTGCTTTTAGAAAATTAAGAATAAAAAAAAAGATAGCAAAAGAAGTATAATGAAAGGAGAAACTTACATATGAATCTTATAGAATCAAGTTTTGTTATTAGACTCACATATTCTAAATGAGAAAGGAATTACAATGTTTTAGTAAGTATATAGAGTTTTCTCCTTTTATTGGGTAGGATATATAAACTTAGCCTAAATTTCTTGAATGGATATGCAATATACTATTTATAACATCTTCCCTGTCCTATTTAACTTATGACTAATCCTAAACAATTAGAGAGTCAGATGGCTGAGTATTTAAAGAAACAAATATCTCAAGTAAACAGAGGGAATTTCTATCTGAAACCCAGATCCCCAACCCCCTCACAGGCGTGGGGTCACTTGAGAATAGCTACAAATGAAAGGTATAAACAGAATCCTACAGAATCCTGCAGTCTGAAGGTAAGGAAAGATGAAGGTCTCTCAAGATCCGGGTTTTAAGGGTGAGTTAGTGGGAGTACGGAGGGTTCCCAGGCCCCTCTAATAGCTTCGAAAACATCGTTCGGTTTTCCAGTTTTCTATACATCTCATGAAATTCTTCCATGTTGACTCTTCTATTGAATTTTGAGAAACAAAAATCTACATCCACTCACTGTTGATTCTTAACAATGCCCACGCCACTATCATCAGACACATTCCTCACCTCAAGATAAATCTTTCATAAAGCAAGGCTAGGTCTGTTCCCAAAGCCCATCATTTCACAAACACTCAAAAATATTTTCTCAACATTTTCAGGCTGTGCTCAAAATCGGCCATGGTGTATATATAGAGAGAGGCTCCTTTGTGGAATAACAAGATTATTTTTATCATTTTCTGATTCTCAAAATCTGACCTGTCACCAAAGAACTTCTAAAAATATCAGGATGATAATGATATCTTTCGTCATTCCCCTCCTGGTTTATGGCTGCATTAGTAGAGTTGGATTTTTATTTATTTTCTGAGAGTCCTCTCTGATCATAGCACTCATCATTTCAATGCTTCAAGATGTGAGGCAAAATAGATATATTGGGAAGGTGGTTGGTTTTGCTTCCTCCTTTAAAAACAAGGTTTTTTGTTTGTTTGTTTGATTTTTTTTTTTTAACAAAGTATTCAGTTCAATTCACTCTCTGCCTATGTTTTGAATCACAATTTCTAGTTGAAAGCATATTGGAATGAATCCTAGAAAATAAATGCTGGCTGAGGAGAAGCATTTTGTTATTTTACCACAGCTGATTCAGTTTATCAATAGTGTTACTCAGTGCCTACTATGTGCCAAGAATGGAAAAATGAACAAAATACTCTGCCTTGGAAAAGTTCACAGCTTGGGACCAGCAGATGGCATGGTGGCTGGGGTGTTGGACTCTCCGTGGCTAACCACAGTTCAAATCCCAGACCTGCCTGGCAGCTTGCTTTCTCACTTTCCCTCTCTCTCTCTCAGTCTGTGTGTGTGTGTGTGTGTGTGTGTGTGTCTGGTGAGTACACATGCTCTGGAGCAAATAAATAAATAATGATAATAAATAAAATTAAATGATTTTTTTAATAAAAGAAAAAGGAAAGCTCATAACTCACATGGTTAGACAGTCCCAGTAAGAACTAATAATAGTACAGGGACCCACGGTTAGCGTAATGGCTATGTCGCTGGACTCCCATGTAGTCAACCGCGGTTCGTGTCCCGGACCCGGTTGGCTTAACCCCACGCCAGGCGCATGTGTGTGCATCCCCAAGATCCCGAGAGGAAAATGGAGGAGAAAGGATTGTGATGTGGCCATCCCCCCGGGGGGTGATTTCTCGCTTTCTGTCTCTCTGTCTCTCTCTGTCTTTCTGGCGAGTGCATGCACTCTATAGCAAAAAAAAAAAAAAAAAATTACAGAGACTGGGGAAGGAGACTCAACAATTTGGACATTAAAGGACAAAGACACTCTTCTGCCACCTCCTCTGTCCCAACACACACATTCACACTACAAAGGCAAAGGAACATTGGTATCTCAGTTTTTCAGGAATTAACAAAAGTTTTGGATTCTAAAGAATGAGTAGAAGTTCACTGGGCACCAAAGATGAAGCAAATGAGTAAGGGCTTTAGGAAAAACAAAGTGTACACCAGACTGGCAAAAGCAGAAATCTCACCCACAGTGTCATGACTCATGTATCTATTTCCTATTCTAAACCTTTCCAAGGTTCCACATAAAACACTGGCTTGTTTTTCTGTTCTGTTCTGTTCTGTTCTGTTTTGTTTGATGATAGTGAATGCATGTGCAGGTGAAAGAGAGAGGGAAGGAGAGAGTGGAAGAGGGAGAGGGAGAGACAAAGAATGAGGAAGAAGCATCTTTGACAGGATCTCATCATGACATGATCCCCTTTGCCCATCCCTCCAGCTCCTAAGGGTTTGGGGCACATGCAGAAGCATGCCCAGCACATTTTTGGGTCCACTTGGGATCCAAACCAGTGATTAACCACGTGGTTTAAAGCATGCAGTCCCGTATACTATGGACTATGCCACCCAGGTTTGGTCATATTGACTTGTTTTTCTTTAATTTCTTCTTGTTGGTTTTTCCCTTCTGCGGACATGCAGCTTTCAACTGTTCCTAGTTTGCTAAGAGTGTTGCCATCTTTTCATTTGCTTTCCATCTTCTAAAATTTTGTTTTTCTCTCTCATTCCATCTCCCTTTCTCTTTTTCTTATAGATTCATGTGTTTTTAAATTCCTTTACCATGAGGTTTTGGACAGGAACAGAGATTAATGTATGTTTTCTCTTAGTTATATTTTATTTATCAATCGTTAATATTCCACTGTATAGAAAGTAACCCACCAGGATCTTGCTTAGAATTAATGCTCAACCCCTAAAAGGGTTTATAAAATTGCAGACCCTCAGGGTTGAAATGAACTGAAAAGGTTAGCCTGTCTACACTCTCATTAGATGTTTACTCCAAGAAGCTTTTTAGCATGCCTGATATTAGTTTAATGTATTGAGTAAAAATGTTGTAAAACTACATTATATCTTGTTTATCATATATTGTATTTATCAATTATAACAATAACTTTCACTTTCCATGGTCCCCAGTCTGTGCTGAGGGGGCACTATGCCATCCAATAATCCTATAAAGGAGATGTTATTACTCTCTTTTCCCTCCCTGTTTTGCAGAGAAGGAAACTGGGGTTTAGTTTAGGCTTAACTCATTTCCCAAGTGCTTATGATCTGTACATGAAGGCAGGGCCTAGTTTTCCATTAGCTTTCTCAGATTCTAAAACTTATTCTCTTAGCTGTGATGGTTCCCAGATTTAGGACTATGTGACTCTCAAAAAACTGCATTTTTCTGTAGGATGACTGGTGTGTGCTTTCTGCTTTCTTCCACTTACAATTTTAGTCAGACTTGAGGCTCATGTAAACTAGGATCCTCATAATTATTACCACAGGAGTTCCAGTCTGACTTCTGTTTTCCATCCGGACTACTTACTATTTCTTCACCTTTTTAAAAAAATTTATTTCTTCCAAGAGAGAGAGAAAGAGATAGCACCTTCAATACAGTCCCACTGCCACCATCCACTTCCAGCCTCAGTTGGCCCCAGATCATGGACATGCACATGCCTAGCATACTCAAGGAGGTCTCCGGACATGAACCCAGAACCTCCCTTGTGGGTCAGCTTTGTAGAGTGTTGTGTTTTACCATGCTATGCCACCATTCAGACCCCTTGACTGCTTTTTAAAATTAACATGAGCCTAGGAAACAAAAAAATAATAATTTTAAAATTAGTTTGGCCCAAACAATGAAGATAAATATGTTGTCAAAATGATGTGTAATGCATTTCTATGTAGATCAGAAGAAGCACTGCATTGATCTCATATTTGGGAATGATGGTTCATACATAGGGAGGCAGTGAGGGGTCCAATGAAGAATTTAATACCTAGGTATTAAGTAATAGCAGCTCCATCTATGGAAGCTTCCTAATCCTTCTAGGACTCTGTATTCCAGAATGACTCAACACAGCCAAGTTCCCCATAGCCATCTCAGTTAGAGCAGATTCCTTAGAAGTTCTTGGTGTTGGGCCAGCCCATAGTCTGGTGGTTAAGGAGCTGAATCCCACACAGCTGACTGCATGGTTTGAGTCCCAGACTAGAGGCTTGAAAAACACACTGGGTGCATATGCACATATCCAAAATCCATAAAGGAAGGAGAAATGGAGGAGAAGGAATTTCAGAGTGGCCATTCCCCATGTAGGATGCTTTCTTCCTATCCTTTTCTGTCTCTTTCTGGCAAGTGCATACACTCTCTGACAAACTTAAAAAGAAAAAGAAAATGCTATATGTATATATAAAATGTGTTTTTGAGTTCAAGTCCCAGTTCCATAACAAATGCTGAAAATGGTCCAATAGCTTAGATTCATGGAGAGGGGGCAGCTTGGGGCAAAAGATATTATCTGAAATATATTAAAAATGAAAAGTAAAAAAAAATTTTTTGACTCATCTTATTTTCCAAATTGTCTTTATTCTAGAGACATGTAGCACTCAGGAAAAGTTATTCTGACTCTCAAAGTCTCCTACCAGAAGTGGGTCATTCAGATGGTACAGTTTCTAGGGTCCTTAGCTGGATAAGCACTGTGAGACTGAGCTCCAGGCCCAGCTCTGTTGCAGATGGAATACTTCAGACAAATTATTTCATCTCTCTAGGCACCAAGAGATTTGGGGTGTGTGTGTGTGTGTGTGTGTGTTATGAGAGAGTGAAACTGGATTTTTTTTTAAGAGCAAGATTTTTGTTTTAGAGCACATGCACTCACCAGAGAGACAGAGAGATAGAAAGTGAGAAATTACCCCACCAGAGGGGGATGGCCACACCGCAATCCCTTCTCCTCCATTATCCCCTCAGGATATTGGGCATGCACGCACACATGCCCAGCATGAGTTTTAAGCCACCAGGTCTGAAACTTGAACCGTGGCTGACTATGTGGGAGTCCAGTGACATAACCATTATGCCATCTGCTGATCCCCTAGGGACTGGATATTTTTTGTTTGTTTAAAAGCCAGAGGGCATGTGTGCTCAACAGAGAAAGACAGAGAGAGAGAAAGAAGAGCAGAGCACTCCCCACCCCCCCATGGAGCATAGTCACACTGCAATTCCTTCATTTCTCATGCTTTGGGGATTTGAAGCACACATGCCACATGTGCCCAGTGTGCTTTTCAAGTCACCAGCACCAGGGTTTAAATTGCATGATCACCTATGTGGGATATGGCTCCCTAAACCACTAGTCTACAAGACCAGTCCAAGATTGGGAAAGTCTCTCTCTCTCTCTCTTTTTTGTTGTTTGTTTTTGGTATAGGGTGTGTGTGTTCACTAGAGAGAGACAGAAAGAGAGAAAGTGAAAACCACCCACTGAGGGGATGGCCACATCATAATCCTTTCTTTTCCATTCTCCTCTCAGGATTTTGGGTATGCACACACATGTGCAAGATGTGTTTTCTAGCCACTGTCTCTGGGACTCAAACAGTGCAGTCAGCCATGTGGATCCAGCACCTTAACCATCACACCACAGGCTGGCCCTGGATATTCTTTATATGCAACTGGATTACCTTTACATGAGACTAGGTTATCTCTAGTTAAGTATCTCTGATATTTCTATGATGCTAACAGGAAAGAGCTGAGCTAATAGAAGCATATGATTAATCAGGGACATTCCATAGCTGATGTTGCAGTCAAATACTTCTTATTTCTTTGGCTGAGTGTTTGACAGAACTGCGAGTTATGGGCTGGGGTTTCTGGATCCTGTCTGAGCTGCCCGCGCAAGAAAAAAAAAATGAGCTTTACACTGTTGAAAGATGTACATTTCTTAATCTAAGTGGTTTTGACAGTATGCACCACAGCCTGACAATTAAATCTCTCTTTAAGTTCCAGTGAGGGGAAGTGCTACATTGGGAGATAAGCCATTCTCATATGAAGGCACCTTTTTTCTACCACCAGAACCTAAAAACTGTCCTTGCCAGTTTCTTAGCAAACAGTGTGCTTGCTCAGACACTGCCTCACAGTTTGTACCAAGTGAAAATTCTAAAGTCCTAGAAGATTTCAGTCAGACCTGGCTACCCATTTTCTCCAATCCTATTCAACATAGTACTGGAAGTTCGAGCCAATGTGATCAGACAAGTGAAATAAGAGGCATTTCAATAGGG
>NW_006159773.1:2331888-2341752 GCF_000334495.1 Tupaia belangeri chinensis
TTCTGTTCTGTTCTGTTCTGTTCTGTTCTGTTTTGTTTGATGATAGTGAATGCATGTGCAGGTGAAAGAGAGAGGGAAGGAGAGAGTGGAAGAGGGAGAGGGAGAGACAAAGAATGAGGAAGAAGCATCTTTGACAGGATCTCATCATGACATGATCCCCTTTGCCCATCCCTCCAGCTCCTAAGGGTTTGGGGCACATGCAGAAGCATGCCCAGCACATTTTTGGGTCCACTTGGGATCCAAACCAGTGATTAACCACGTGGTTTAAAGCATGCAGTCCCGTATACTATGGACTATGCCACCCAGGTTTGGTCATATTGACTTGTTTTTCTTTAATTTCTTCTTGTTGGTTTTTCCCTTCTGCGGACATGCAGCTTTCAACTGTTCCTAGTTTGCTAAGAGTGTTGCCATCTTTTCATTTGCTTTCCATCTTCTAAAATTTTGTTTTTCTCTCTCATTCCATCTCCCTTTCTCTTTTTCTTATAGATTCATGTGTTTTTAAATTCCTTTACCATGAGGTTTTGGACAGGAACAGAGATTAATGTATGTTTTCTCTTAGTTATATTTTATTTATCAATCGTTAATATTCCACTGTATAGAAAGTAACCCACCAGGATCTTGCTTAGAATTAATGCTCAACCCCTAAAAGGGTTTATAAAATTGCAGACCCTCAGGGTTGAAATGAACTGAAAAGGTTAGCCTGTCTACACTCTCATTAGATGTTTACTCCAAGAAGCTTTTTAGCATGCCTGATATTAGTTTAATGTATTGAGTAAAAATGTTGTAAAACTACATTATATCTTGTTTATCATATATTGTATTTATCAATTATAACAATAACTTTCACTTTCCATGGTCCCCAGTCTGTGCTGAGGGGGCACTATGCCATCCAATAATCCTATAAAGGAGATGTTATTACTCTCTTTTCCCTCCCTGTTTTGCAGAGAAGGAAACTGGGGTTTAGTTTAGGCTTAACTCATTTCCCAAGTGCTTATGATCTGTACATGAAGGCAGGGCCTAGTTTTCCATTAGCTTTCTCAGATTCTAAAACTTATTCTCTTAGCTGTGATGGTTCCCAGATTTAGGACTATGTGACTCTCAAAAAACTGCATTTTTCTGTAGGATGACTGGTGTGTGCTTTCTGCTTTCTTCCACTTACAATTTTAGTCAGACTTGAGGCTCATGTAAACTAGGATCCTCATAATTATTACCACAGGAGTTCCAGTCTGACTTCTGTTTTCCATCCGGACTACTTACTATTTCTTCACCTTTTTAAAAAAATTTATTTCTTCCAAGAGAGAGAGAAAGAGATAGCACCTTCAATACAGTCCCACTGCCACCATCCACTTCCAGCCTCAGTTGGCCCCAGATCATGGACATGCACATGCCTAGCATACTCAAGGAGGTCTCCGGACATGAACCCAGAACCTCCCTTGTGGGTCAGCTTTGTAGAGTGTTGTGTTTTACCATGCTATGCCACCATTCAGACCCCTTGACTGCTTTTTAAAATTAACATGAGCCTAGGAAACAAAAAAATAATAATTTTAAAATTAGTTTGGCCCAAACAATGAAGATAAATATGTTGTCAAAATGATGTGTAATGCATTTCTATGTAGATCAGAAGAAGCACTGCATTGATCTCATATTTGGGAATGATGGTTCATACATAGGGAGGCAGTGAGGGGTCCAATGAAGAATTTAATACCTAGGTATTAAGTAATAGCAGCTCCATCTATGGAAGCTTCCTAATCCTTCTAGGACTCTGTATTCCAGAATGACTCAACACAGCCAAGTTCCCCATAGCCATCTCAGTTAGAGCAGATTCCTTAGAAGTTCTTGGTGTTGGGCCAGCCCATAGTCTGGTGGTTAAGGAGCTGAATCCCACACAGCTGACTGCATGGTTTGAGTCCCAGACTAGAGGCTTGAAAAACACACTGGGTGCATATGCACATATCCAAAATCCATAAAGGAAGGAGAAATGGAGGAGAAGGAATTTCAGAGTGGCCATTCCCCATGTAGGATGCTTTCTTCCTATCCTTTTCTGTCTCTTTCTGGCAAGTGCATACACTCTCTGACAAACTTAAAAAGAAAAAGAAAATGCTATATGTATATATAAAATGTGTTTTTGAGTTCAAGTCCCAGTTCCATAACAAATGCTGAAAATGGTCCAATAGCTTAGATTCATGGAGAGGGGGCAGCTTGGGGCAAAAGATATTATCTGAAATATATTAAAAATGAAAAGTAAAAAAAAATTTTTTGACTCATCTTATTTTCCAAATTGTCTTTATTCTAGAGACATGTAGCACTCAGGAAAAGTTATTCTGACTCTCAAAGTCTCCTACCAGAAGTGGGTCATTCAGATGGTACAGTTTCTAGGGTCCTTAGCTGGATAAGCACTGTGAGACTGAGCTCCAGGCCCAGCTCTGTTGCAGATGGAATACTTCAGACAAATTATTTCATCTCTCTAGGCACCAAGAGATTTGGGGTGTGTGTGTGTGTGTGTGTGTGTTATGAGAGAGTGAAACTGGATTTTTTTTTAAGAGCAAGATTTTTGTTTTAGAGCACATGCACTCACCAGAGAGACAGAGAGATAGAAAGTGAGAAATTACCCCACCAGAGGGGGATGGCCACACCGCAATCCCTTCTCCTCCATTATCCCCTCAGGATATTGGGCATGCACGCACACATGCCCAGCATGAGTTTTAAGCCACCAGGTCTGAAACTTGAACCGTGGCTGACTATGTGGGAGTCCAGTGACATAACCATTATGCCATCTGCTGATCCCCTAGGGACTGGATATTTTTTGTTTGTTTAAAAGCCAGAGGGCACGTGTGCTCAACAGAGAAAGACAGAGAGAGAGAAAGAAGAGCAGAGCACTCCCCACCCCCCCATGGAGCATAGTCACACTGCAATTCCTTCATTTCTCATGCTTTGGGGATTTGAAGCACACATGCCACATGTGCCCAGTGTGCTTTTCAAGTCACCAGCACCAGGGTTTAAATTGCATGATCACCTATGTGGGATATGGCTCCCTAAACCACTAGTCTACAAGACCAGTCCAAGATTGGGAAAGTCTCTCTCTCTCTCTCTTTTTTGTTGTTTGTTTTTGGTATAGGGTGTGTGTGTTCACTAGAGAGAGACAGAAAGAGAGAAAGTGAAAACCACCCACTGAGGGGATGGCCACATCATAATCCTTTCTTTTCCATTCTCCTCTCAGGATTTTGGGTATGCACACACATGTGCAAGATGTGTTTTCTAGCCACTGTCTCTGGGACTCAAACAGTGCAGTCAGCCATGTGGATCCAGCACCTTAACCATCACACCACAGGCTGGCCCTGGATATTCTTTATATGCAACTGGATTACCTTTACATGAGACTAGGTTATCTCTAGTTAAGTATCTCTGATATTTCTATGATGCTAACAGGAAAGAGCTGAGCTAATAGAAGCATATGATTAATCAGGGACATTCCATAGCTGATGTTGCAGTCAAATACTTCTTATTTCTTTGGCTGAGTGTTTGACAGAACTGCGAGTTATGGGCTGGGGTTTCTGGATCCTGTCTGAGCTGCCCGCGCAAGAAAAAAAAAAATGAGCTTTACACTGTTGAAAGATGTACATTTCTTAATCTAAGTGGTTTTGACAGTATGCACCACAGCCTGACAATTAAATCTCTCTTTAAGTTCCAGTGAGGGGAAGTGCTACATTGGGAGATAAGCCATTCTCATATGAAGGCACCTTTTTTCTACCACCAGAACCTAAAAACTGTCCTTGCCAGTTTCTTAGCAAACAGTGTGCTTGCTCAGACACTGCCTCACAGTTTGTACCAAGTGAAAATTCTAAAGTCCTAGAAGATTTCAGTCAGACCTGGCTACCCATTTTCTCCAATCCTATTCAACATAGTACTGGAAGTTCGAGCCAATGTGATCAGACAAGTGAAATAAGAGGCATTTCAATAGGGAAATTATCTCTGCAGATGACATGATTGTATACATAGAAGATCCAATAGTATCCATGAAAAAACTTCTCAAAGTAATACATTCATACAGTAAAGTGGTGGGATACAAAATTAACTTATAAAAATCTATAGCATTTCTATATACAAACAACAAGCAGACAGAGACAGAACTGAGAAATGTAACTCCATTTACCATAGCCACAAGAAGTATAAGATACTTAAGAATAAAACTAACCAAGGAAGTCAGTAACCTCTACAAGGAAAACTATGAAAACCTTAAAAAGGAAATTGAAAAAGACACTAAAAAGTGGAAGGACATCCCATGCTCCTGGATTGGCAGAATCAAAATAATAAAAATGGCAATCCTACTCAAATTAATCTACATGTTTAATGTAATCCCTATAAAATTACAACAGATATTCTTCATGGATCTAGAAAAGATAATCATAGAATTTGTCTGGAACCATAAAAGACCCGGTTTTGCTAAAGCCATCCTGCACAAGAAGGTTGGAGTAGGTGGCATATCACTTCCTGACTCCAAAATATATTACAAAGCAGTGATAATCAAAACAACATGGTATTGGCACAAAAATAGACCTGAGGACCAATGGAACAGAGTAGAGACTCTATAAATAAACCCCAAAACATACAGCCAACTCATCTTTGACAAAGGGTACCAGTCAATCCAGTGGAAAAAGGGAAACCTCTTTAGCAAATGGTGTTGGAAAAACTGGGTATCCACCTGCAGAAAGATGAATCTGAATCCCTATCCGTTACCATTAACAAAATCAACTCAAAGTGGATCAAAGATCTAAACCCGACCGCAAACTATAAAACTACTGGTGGAAAACATTGAGGAAACTCTGGAAACACTGGGGTAGGCAAAGACTTCTGAAGCAAGACCCTCAAAGCACAGGCAATAGTCCCCCAAATAGACAGGTGGGATTACATCAGATTAAGTAGTTTCTGCACAGCAAAGGACACTGTAATTAGTGTGAATCAACAACCCTCGGAATGGGAGAGAATTTTTGTTAACTGTGCCTCAGATAAGGGACTGATAACTAGAGTTATCAGTCAAGGGAACTCAAGCAGCTTATCTGGAAGAAAATTATTAACCCCATTAAAAGATGGGAAAATGAGGGAACCAGCAGTTAGTGTAATGGCTATGTCGCTGGACTCCCATGTAGTCGACCATGGTTCGCGTCCCGGACCTGGTGGCTTAGAACTCACGCTGGGGGTGTGTGCGTGCGTGCCCAAGATCCCGAGAGGAGAATGGAGAAGGGATTGTGGCGTGACAATTCTCCCTGGGGGGTGATTTCTCGCTTTCTGTCTCTCTGTCTCTCTCTGTCTGTCTGGAGAGCACACGCACCCTATAGCGAAAACCTCTCAAAAAATAACATTTAGAATTGAGAATTAAAAAATGCTTAACATCCCTCATTGTAAGGGAGATGTAGATCAAAACCACAATGAGATACCGCCTAACCCCAGTCAGAATGTTTTTTTCTTTTTTAAAGAAAAAAACAAATAATAATAAGTGCTGGAGGGGATGTAGTGAAAGGGGAACACTTCTACACTGTTGGTGGGAATGTAAATTGGTCCATTCACTGTGGAGAATGATATGGAGGTTCCCTAAAGCCCTTCAAATAGAATTATCATATGATCCAGCAATTCCACTCCTGGCTATCTACCCAAAGGACAGGAGAGCACTCAGTTGGAAAAGCACTTGCACCATTATTTTCATTGAAGCATTATTCACGATTGCTAAGATATGGAACCAACCCAAATGTCCACAAACAGATGAATAGATTGAATAATTGTGGCATATATACTCCATGGAATACTATTCAGTCATAAAAAACAACAAGGCCCTGGAATTTGATAGAAAGTGGATGGATATGGAATATTTGTTGCTGACTGAAGCAAGTCAGGCTATGAAAGAGAAACATTGTATGTCTCCACTTAACATATACCGACTGTATACACTCTAGGTAGAGACTGAAAGACTGGAGAACATAAAAGTATTAAAAATTGTAATGGACACTAGAGACAAAGTGGAAAGAGAGTGTAAGAAGGGATGTGCATAGGAAAGGAAATTTGGAGAGAAAATGGAGAGGTAAGACACTTGTGGGACACAGATAAGGTTTATTATCTGTTGACGAGGATGTTATAATAGCCTCAACTAGGCTGGACTGAGGTGTATATCATGCTGGGTAAAGTCTCTTTACAATCTAAATGATGTATTGTGATTTAATGTATGAATAATAATTTAAATTTTTAAAACAAAAGGAAATCCCTGCATTTGAAGGGGAGGGAAGGGAAAGGAACCAGGGAGTCCTGCATAGCCTGCAGGACTACTTTGTGGTCATCATAACGCTTTCGCCCTCAGCCTTCTGCTCCCAGATGCAGTAGCCAATGGTTCCCCTGTTCTTAGGTCCTTCAAGCAAACGAGGAAGCAACATTCTGCCTCCAAAGTCCCCTTTATGCCTTTTCTTTCCCTTCAAGCAAGAACTGATGCTGAATGACCTCTTTTGGAGATTTAGGTGACAGTGCCCATTTTATTGTATTAATAAAAAAAAAAAAAGAAAAGAAACTGTTGCATTAAACATATAATCAGAAAAAAAAAAAACTAGAAATGATGGCATGTGCCTATCATCTTAGTAACCTGAGAGGCTAAAGGCTGGCCTGGCAACATGGCGAGACTGACACCCTGTCTAAAAAAGGCCAGGCACAGTGGTGTGCACCTGTAGTGCAGTTGGGAGGCTGAGGCGGGAGCATTGCAATAGTGACAATCTGTGTTTAGATATAGATATAGATAGATATAGATATGACATACATACACATATGTATGTGCATATATATTTAGAAAGGCTATGAATGTCAATCACATGAGTATAACTCCTCTAAGTCTCAACATGAAAAGTTGTTACTGTGTTCTCTAAATAATACTCTCTTCCATAATAGCCTAGTTGCTACTTGTGTGTAAATACTTTATTTTTCATTTTTTCTTAAGGCAAAATATATAGAGATAAAGATACATATAAGCAGTAAGATTAATGAGAAGACTGTGTTGCTTTAATTCAGATTATGTTGTTTTTGGAGTTTCATGTGTAGCATTACACACTGAATATACCCATACCACCTACATCCAGATCAAGGAACAGAAAGTCACCAGAATCTCCTTCTCCTTTTTTTTTTTTTTTTTTTTTTTTTTTTTTAAGAGAGGTTTTTGCTAAAAGGATGCATGTGCTCGCCAGAGAGGCGGAAAGAGAGAGAGAAAGAGAGAGAGAGAGAGAGAGAGAGAGAGAGAGAGAAAGAGGCAGAAAGTGATAAATCATACCCCCAGAGGGATGGCCACACCACAATCCCTTTTCCTCCAGTCTCCTCTGGGATTTTTGGTCACATGCCTGATGTGAGTTTTAAGCCACTAGGTCCAGGATTCGAACTGTAGTCAACTACATGGGAGTTCAGTGACATAACTAATATGCCATCTGCTGGTCCCTTTCCTTAACTCTTTCAGTCACTCCTCCCCAAAGAGTAACTATTACCTGATGTTTTAACAGCATTATAACAGCACATTTTAGTTTTGCTGTGTTTGTATTTTATGTAACTGAAATCACACCATATGTTTACTTGTGTCTGCATAATTTCCCTCGCAGGGTTTGTGAGGTTTATCTATATTGTTACATGTAACTGTAGATTATTCTCCTCACTGTTGGTATTCCACTGTGAGTATACTACTGATATTGATAGGCATCTGGGTAGTTCCTAGCTGTTAGCTCTTAAATAGTGCAGCTATGCACACCTTGATCCATTTTTTGGTAAACATGAAGCAAGCCATGTTTTTTAGTAATAGCTGGCCTGAAGGTTGGATGAATGTGTCCTTCTCCCCACGTGGAAAGCTCACAATGGTGTGTGCTGAGTGTATTTAGGGATCTATTTTTAAAGAAATAAATAGAAAGATCAGACATCCAAGTAATCTCTCCACAATATTTTGGCAGTTTGTTCCCTAAAATCCAGCATCAATGACTAAGCATCCTCACCTGCCAGCCTCCTCCCACCTCCCAGCAACAACTCGTAATTGCTTCAGTCATGCATCTATATTCAACTCAAAATTTTTTTCCAAAAAATGCTTTTACCCTAGCCTAATTTGTTCTCTTTAAAATTCTCTGGTGATTTGAAAATTAACATATAAAGATACCCTAGATCAGCCTAGTATCCTACCTTCAAAGTGAAACTGAAAAATGTATTATGGGAATCTGGAAGAACATACCCTTTTTATTTCCTCTGAAAAGAGTTTGTGTTTTATATTTTTAAAATAATCTGCTAGAGGGCATGTGCGCTTACTAGAAGAGAGAGAGAGAAAGAAAGCACCATCCATGGGGAATGACCACCCTATCATCCCTTTTCCATTTCTCCTTTTGGAATTTGGGCACACATGCATATGCAGCTGGCATGTCATTCAAATTGCTGGCTCTGGGACTCAAACCATGTAGTCATCCATGTGGAATCCAGCCACTTTAACCACTGTACCACGACTGGCCTGTGTTTTATATTTTAGGATGGAGGCTTGAACCAGCAAATTCAGGCCCAGCCACAGTGGTACATGTTGGTAGACACTACTCTGTAGGATGAGGTCACATAGGAGGCCCAAGTTCAGTTCCCAACCAAACCTAAAAACCAGGCATAGTGATGTGGGTCTATAGTACCAGCTACTAGAGAAGCTGAGGCAGTGGACCATGACATAGTAAGACCTTGTCTGAAAAGGATTAAAAAAAAAAAAAGGAGTAAATATAGATTAATCATTACCAGGCTCGGGGTGAAGTAGGTTTTGTTATTGTAGCTATTTTTATAAATGAGGACATTGAGGTAGAGAAACCTGCCCAGTCATACAGATAGCATGTGGCAAGGCACAGGCTTCACGGAGCTTGGCACTCAGGTTCAGAACATTTGCTGCAGTCACTGAAAACATGGATGTGTTGGGCTGGAATCCAGTGGAGGACAATGGCTCAAATGTTTAATCACTTGCTTAATGGACATAGAAACCATGCTCTTAGGGAAGACATAGTCTAGTGAAAGATTCAGACATGTCAGCAGGCAGGTATCTTCTCTTTTTAGTTCCAGCCCAAGGCTAAATTACTTTGAAAGAAAGAAAAAGAGAGGGAGAGACAGAGAAAAAGCAAGAGAGAGAAAAGGAAAGAGGAGAGCAGAAACTGTTGTACTTAGGAACATGAAAGAGGAAAAAAGCAAACAAGGAAAAAAGAATGATGAGGCTCTCTTGCTTACAGAACCAAAGAGAAATCTGAGGCAAAAATCAGTTATTGTTGTTAAATAGAAAACATAAACTTGGGGGTTAGCCCCATAACTTTGTAGTTAAAGGAGCCAGGTCCCACATGGTCAACCATAGTTCTGGCTCTGGTGGCGTGAGAAACTCATGGGTGTGTGTGTGTGGGGATATGCATGTATACCCCAAATCTTGACAGAATGGAGAAATGAAAAAAAGGATTGCAGCATGACCACACCTCATTAGGGGGAATGCTTTCTCCCTATCTTTCTCTGTTTCTCTTTGGTGAGCACATCTACCCTCTGAAAGTTGAAAAAAATAAAAATTGAAAACAGAATTTTGACATAAATAAAGCAATGGGATGTAAAATTCATCCGTGGCAGTTCTATGAATCTAAGTAATAACCATATATTCTCAGATCCAGCCCAGTTGGGACAAAAATACTCATGATCACATCTAGAAGAGTTCACTTTGGGATTGTATCCCTTTCTCCTCCACCCTCAATCGAAATGTGCCATTTCAAAATAAATAAATAAATAATAAATAAATAATAGTGAGAGAGAGAAGGAAGAGGCGGAAGGAGGAGCAAGAGGCAGAGATGATATATTCAGTCGGAGACAGTGTTC
>NW_006159773.1:2341771-2346087 GCF_000334495.1 Tupaia belangeri chinensis
ACAGTGTTCTCTTGGTCTCCTACAGCCTGACCACAGGTCCCCCAGAATGGTCAACTTCACAGCTCAGCAGGGAAAGAAATTCCAGACTTGGGGATGCCAGTCACGGATGGCCCTGACTCAGCCAACCACTCCAAGAGTGAGAGTGTTGCACCGGTTTTGCGAAATCGTCAGAAATAGGTCAACGAAACCCTTGCAGCCTTAGCTCACTCCCCTGGATTTGTGTCCCGCCAGCCCAGTCACAGTTGCTGTAACCTTTTCTTCAAGTGGAATATTCCTTTAACAACTTAAAATAGTTTCAAAATACGTTTCACAGAAAAGAGAAAAGGTCAAGGTCACATGGCTCTGGCTTATCCATTTTGTGAGCTAAGAGGAGGACTTTGATTTTTATTTTGATATGTTTCACTACCACTTTAAAAGGAGATACTGAAAAGCACTTCGGGCTATTCAGTCAGGGAGAAGGGAATGGCACCCCCCAGAGTTCCCCAGACCCCCATCACACCCTGCACTCACTGCTCATGTGAGAGGAATGGGGGCACTAAGAAAAGTCAAGCCGTCTTCCTTGCTTCTGCTCACCAGGCAGCAATTCATTAGGGATTGGCTGCAGAGTGAGGGAGACACTTCTCTAACAAAATATCATGTCTTCTTCTCATGACCGCCATGATCTTTCTTGCATTCGATGGACGTGGAGCCAGAACTACAACCAGAACATCCTTGGAAACAGGTTTCAGAAATTTCCAGTTCCCATTGAGATGTGCTCTAAAGCTCTTAATGATATTTGCCCTTTCTCCATATGAATCAATCAAATCAAAGAGATGGACAGTCCATAGAAGGTCTCCTAGGAAGACAACAGCTGTGAGTCTTGTCACACACAACAATGAATAAGGATAAGACACATATGACATCCCTTCTTCTGGCTACCTCTAGCTTGAGAAGCAGGGTAGTTAGTGTATGGGGCAAATGTGGGGCTAGATCTTAGAGTTCTTTTTTTTTTTTTTGAGAGGTTTTTGGTATAGGGCGCGTGTGCTCGCCAGAAAGACAGAGAGAGACAGAGAGCGAGAAATCACTCCCGAGGGGGGATGGCCATGGGACACAATTCCTTCTTCTTCATTCTCCTCTTGGGATCTTGGGCACACACACACATGTGCCTGACATGAGTTTAAGCCATTGGGTCCGGGACTCAAACCACCGTCAACTACATGGGAGTCCAGCAACATAGCCATTACGCCAATTGCTGGTCCCTAGATCTTATAGTTCTGAATTTGGACTCTGTTGTTCACTAGCTGTGTGATTTTAAACAATTACCTAATCTCTCGGCACCCTCTTTCTTCACCTGTAAAATGTGGCTAATAATAGCATTTACTTCCTGGGGTGGTTGTAACCAATAAATTCATACAGAAAAAGTCATTTAATTACTGTGGCATAATATTTTGCTATTATTGTTATTAATGTAGAGAAAAGAGCTAAAGACAGAATATGGTGAGGCAGTTACACTGAGATCCTGAAAATTAAAATACTAGTCCCAGTTTCTGAATCTTCCTCCTAAAGCCACTTTAGCCATCAGCACCCACCACCGTACCCAAATCCATGTGGAAAGCACATTTGGCAACAAGAAAAAGTCCTTAATCTTTGTTCTCAAGTCACCAGAAACCCTGAGGAAGGCACCAAAATCTATAATGAAAACTTCTCCTCTCACTTCTTGTAAGTTTAACAGACCTTGCTGACAAGCTGCCCTGTAATGTATAATTTATAGGACCAATTAACCAAGGACTTTTGAAAATCATTTGGGAAGAAAAAAAATTCAAGCAATGGATAAGACTGAGTAGATTTGCCTACCTGCACAGTTGCTTAATACAGAAAGCAGAGTGAGTGGAAAGTGGAAAAGAAGAGGTGAACCGGGGCCAGGCAATGGCACGGTGGTAACCACTGGACGCACAGAGGAAAGGTCCTGGCTCCTGCCCGAGATTTCCAGGAGCATGCTGGGTGCGTATGCCAGTGCCCACAACCTAAGTCAGCTGAGACCAAGGGCAAATTGCAGTGTGAGGATCCTGTTGAGGGTCCACCCCTTTTCTCCAAAGAAATAAGTTAATTAAATTTAAAAAGAAGGAATTAAACCAAAAGTGTTACCTTCTTTCCAATTCTGTCCTGGGCCTGTGTTCTTTCAGGGTGATGTCTTAGATCGCCTCCACTAGAAGTTTATGTCCCCTGAAGCCTATATTCCTTCTCCTAGCACAATGTCAGACAAACAGCACTCTTGTTTAAAAAAAAAAAAAAAAGGCTGACTAGATGTATGGATAGACAAATAGGTAGGTAGATAACAGATGATAGACAGATTAATGCATACATGTATATATATACATAGATAACAAATACTGGGTTGTTGGGATAGTCATGATGCATTTTTGCATAGAAAAACATAAAATACATCATGACTCTTCCAACAACCTAATAGATGATAATAGTTACATAGATACCATACATACATACATACAAGAAGGAATCTTCAAAACGTTCATAAAAAAATGAGCATCATGTATTTTAAAAAGCATGAATGTCAATTTTTTTGCCCCAAAACAAACTCATACTTTAATTCTGTTTTTTTTTCTTAAACCCTTTGAAGTCCCATTATACATATATAAATGATCAATTGCCAGACAGATGAATAGATGAAAATTTCTTCAAATACTTAATTCGTTTGAAAGATAAGTATCTAGTTTTTCACAAGTCCCCCAGATCTTAATTATGCAAATTTCTGGATTTCACCCAAATCAGTTTTCAGTACAGGCAAAGCCTTCTTGGGCATATCATCACACCACAAATTGTCTTTTCAAATTCCACTAAAATTTTATCTCTCACTTGATGAGCAATTTTCAGACTAGCTGAGACTCCAGCTGAAACTGTTTCACACAGTATTTTTTCTTCTTTCTGTGGGGAATGTATGTTGAATTACTTATATTCGTAGAACCAGTCTGCTGTTGCATTTCACATTCCACTGCCTGATTTACCCCAAACTTCTATTTTTCTAGTTCGGAATTACAACTCTCTTTGAACTAAACTTTCTCTTTACTTCTATCAGCAACAGTGAGTTTAAATATTTTTTAAACCCCTGAAAAATGTATTTATTTCATGAACACTATCACAAGACATGGAGATTTGGGCAGTCGGCTCAGTGAACTCACAGCCTAAGAGTCTTGATCTCACATGCCAGCCAGATATAAAGCACATCATGGAACCTGCTCCCTACTTAAGCCCTGACACATGACGTCACTTGATCTGTGTGGCTTTCCTCCGGATAAATAAAATACTTCAGTAACAACCAAATCTCATACATACAACCACCTAAAGATTAACAATACCCTCGGTATTTCAAAACATTTTCTATAAATTAAGACAGTGGGCATGTTTGGGGCTTTTGGTGCTCCAATATTTCTTCATTTCCTCAGTGAGTTTGGGAAGGCATTCTTTATTTATTTTTTCAAGTAATGTAATGGTATCTTTTTGATGTGAAGACTTAGAGATAAAGAAATATTTTTACTAGGGAGTGATGTCAAGTAGTAAATGCTATGAGATAGAATGTGCAACTCAAAATCATGTATTCTTGCCTCATGGGCTTATCTGTTAGTTCCTATTTCAAGAGTTCAAAACCCAACCTATAGGATCTCTGAATTTGATTTTTCAGCCTTGAGCAGATAGAGTACTATTTGCTTTTCTGGAATTACTTTGCTTTATTTACATCCTGTGAAATACTCCAGGTGGTATTGACGTGGGAAGTTGGGGTGCATGGGTCCAATAGCTAGCGCAGGAACAATAGTGAACCCGATTGTTTGTCTCATGCTGGTGAAGAATTAGCAACGTGGACATAGAGAAGGGGTGGTAGAGAGTTTACTAAGAGAGGGAAGGAAAAAATAGCGCATCCAGGCAGGAAGTGGGTCCTGGAAAATGGGTCATCAATGAACAACTGAGGAGAGGGTTTTTCATCTGGGTCAGAGGGGCTTTGTTCGGGCTTCTTGTTTTATTTAGGCTTGTTCAGTCTCTGAGAAGCTAGCCTTTTGTGAAAGGAAAGAAGCCCACTTGCAATTCTTTCATTGCAGAAAGAATGACTATCATATTGAGAAATTTCAGCTCTTTGGCGAGCTTAGGGCTGCTCAAAAAGAATTTGCAGGGAGTGTGAGTTGCCTGCAGGGAGTGCTGCTATAGAATAGGGGAGTTGAGCTGTGTTGTGGTGAAATCCTAGATTCTTTGGGTCCAAATCTCTAAGATTAGAGACCTTTCCTGAGATATAGAATTAAAAAACCACAAACACATGTAAAGTAGGGAAA
>NW_006159773.1:2346100-2410632 GCF_000334495.1 Tupaia belangeri chinensis
ATAAAAGTAAAGATTTTTCATAGAAAAAAATAAATCCTCGAAGGTGGGCAGCTGCCAGAGTCGACAACTGCATTGGGCATGGGTTTAGGTATTTCTTTTATCTGGGAATTTGGTAATTAATATTTAGTAGGGGAAGCTCTTTCATAGTATCTGGGTTCTTTGCATGGCTTCCCCAGTTTTTTCCTGTGCTTGAGTCTCTCTCAGAGGAGGAATTTAATTATCTCATCGCACATGCCCAGGGTGGCCTTTGAGCTTTTGCACATTCATATCTAGATGCACTGCCCAATTAGTTTACTGCTCCGTAGAAGTTGACTTCGTGTCTATCCTGGTGGCGAATTTCTGTGTGAATATTCTGGGATGGCAGAAAGGAAGATAACAACCTTCCAGGCACCAAGAGGCAGGTGGGAAGATGGCTGGGAGGAAGGAGTTTTCACAAGGGTCCGGTTTCATTCCTTGATAGACTATGATTGATCGAGCAAGCTGTAAACAGCTCTGGTTATAAGCAGCTTTCTGTGTGAGCAAACAGTGAGAGCTCATACTTCATTTCTAGTGAGAGCAGTGAATGATTTTTATTAAAAGCTTGACCAGAGTGGCTCCATCTCATAAGTCGGCTCTACCTTAATGTACATATATGTCCATTTCTCATCATAGTGATTCTTCCTTGTGGGTCCCTGCCCTACTCACTGAGTCTAACTCCTGTCTCGGTATTATCTATTAGTTTAGAATCTATCTGACTATTAAGACTTATTAGATATCTCTAAAGATACTTTCTATGCTGCCCAGAAATAGATTGAGCTTAAAGTTCAAGTCTGCCATTAAAACTGAAAATGCTACCACTTGAAAATCACCTTTAAGGGGCCAGATAGTGGTGCCACAGTAAAACACAGAATTCTGCAAGGCAGAACCACGTGAAAAGGCTGATGGTTCACGTCTGCAAACCTCCTTAAGTATACAGGGCATGGGTGTGCCCGTGATCCAGGCTGGCTGACATTGGGGGATGGATCATAAATTGGGACCCTCTCAGGGACGCTATATAACAGATGCAGTTTTTTTCTTCTTTCTCTTTCTTACTCTGGAAAAAAATAAATAAACTTAAAAAAAAAAACTTAGAGATTTTTTTGCATGGTCAGCTCAGCAGCACATGAACTGCTGCTGGTGATGTGCTGCTGAAGCAATGCGAGATACATATGGAGGATTGTGGGTTCAGTTCGTCTGTCAATCTGTAAGTGATTCTGGCTAGCTGGGAAGCCGGAGGGGAATTTCTCCACCCCCCCCTCCCCCCCATCCCCACCTCTTCTTACTCTCATGAAAATGAATAAACTAAGGAAAGAAAGAACAGAAAAGAAAAGAGAAAAAGAAAAGAAAGAGTTGTCCTTGCAGAATGAAAACTGCTCCTGGGCTGAGTATTCGCTCTTCCTCTCCTTTGGCCCTTGATCCACCTTCATCTTAGCCTCAGCCTAGCCTGGGCCTCATTAAAACCATTTCACTGTGGACTGATGAATGTAAAGGAAACCAATGCCATGTAAAACAGCCTCATTTCTGACAACCCCAGTATCATGAAAGACAAAAATCTTTTCACTGGTTAACAATGCCTGAAGCTGGGTGTGCTTGAGCTTTGCAAAGCCCTCAGCTCTGGGCATTTTCTCCTTGGAGCTCTCTGAGGGTGGCAATTATCACCGGAGAAGTGCTTGCAATTATCTGCTGGGGACTCTTGACTGTTGTGAGACAACTCTGGAATCTCCATTCAGGGCTTTAGATTTAGGCTTCTAATTACCTTATTATACAGCTTTGAAATAAATTGAAATTTCAGATTTCATTCGATTGAGAAAATGTACCTGGAGCCTACTTAGTGATGCAATATTTATGGTAGCTGCTCAGAGCTCTTACCCACACTGCTTGATGGAGATGTGACTTATCCCCTATACCCACCTTTTTAGAAAAAAATACATTTATTTCTTTTATGAGAGCGAGCGAGAGGAAGACAGCAAGAGCAAGATACAGAGAAACAGAGAGACAGGCACCACAATAAGGTCCCCATATCCTGATCTGCCCCTAGTCTCAGCCAGCCCCGATCACAGACATGCAAGCCCTGGTGTGCTCATGGGGGCCCCAGGACGCAAACCTAGGAGCTTCCCATGTAGATCCAGCTGCACCACCACTGTGCCACTGCCAGGCCCCCACACCCACCTCCTCACGGAGATTGTGTTATCCAGATCGATTGGGCAGCAATGCGCTGATTATTAGGAGGCCAAAACATTTCATTCTTTTTAGGAAACAAATACTTTTACATGATCGTTGAGGATGTTAACCATCATTTGAGTTTACTTTACAGCAATCTTGCCAGCTTCCCAAGTGGTGTGACTATCAGAATGCCCTGAGGAGCATGTTAAAACACTCTTCTGCAGACCTACTGAATTTTGCGTCCTAGGAATTCTCACGGGAAACACTAGTTTCACAATAACCTTGTATAACAATCTCTAAAAACAAAAAGTGATTGTGAACACACAAGTCAATTATATCTCAAACATTTGTGAAGAAATTCCTGTATCCTTCCTGTGACATTTTCTGATAGATACAAAGAAAAATAAAATAATAACTGAATAATTTCCTTCTTATGCAGTGTTGGGTGTAAATTTTCATGGTCAATATATGAAGTTGTAGTTTCCCGTTTTACAGATAAGGAAACTGAGGTGAGAAAGGCTAAGTCGCTGCTAATAGCTAGTAAATAATAAAATCCTAGTCGTTTGGCTCCTCATCCCCCATTTTCCAACCACTACCTCCTCAGCCTGCCCTTTCTCCTCAAGTGAACAAAGCTCCCTGCCTGGAGCAGAACACAAGGGAAATGTGGTTTGTGCCCAATGAGGGTGGAGGTGTAAGTTGTAACAACATTAAGAACACATCAGTGTGATCTGGACAGCCAGGAGACTTCAAGAAGCAAACAAGGACAGGTAGGACTTAGGAGGTTGGAAGAGAAGGAAGGAGTGGGTTGCAGAGAGAGCAAAAGGCCACACAAAAAGGATTGTGTTGCTCTTATTACCAGTAGCAATAAGCATTTATTGAACACTTATATGCCAGGCATGTCCTCTGTGATGTAAATGTGTTCTCGAATTAAGGTTAATCCTCTGCCCTGCCCTTGGTCACGGGGTCATTGTTGGCACCCGAGCCGCAGCAATCGTGTCACCCTTACTTCAGATTGCACGTGACCACTGGGTTCACATACTTGTCCCTATGGGGTTTGCCTTTGGATGTTTGCCAAAACAATGATGAACCGCTAACTGCCTTCCAGAACAAGAGCATATTGTTTAAAAGAGAATTGAGGCTCAGTGAAGAAGTAACCTGGAAATAACAACTATGGCTGAATTACAGAATGTTCACATTTTTTAAAAGTGATGAGAAAGTAAAAACATGTTTGTTATTTTAAAAAGAAAAATTAAGGTGAATCCTCACGTCAGGCCAGTGAGAGCAAGTACTCAAAGCCCTATTTTGACTTAATTGTAAAGGCCTCCTGTCAAAGATAAGTCGAGAGCTGTCTACTTTCTTCCTATTTGAAATCCTTTTCTCCCTCTGTCCCTTGTCCCTAGCCACACCCGAGGGAGAAAATTCACAAAGAGTGGACCTTCCTCAGGTTGGCCCAGATGGTGCACTGAGTGGACCCAGTGTAGGGGGACTCTGTCATGTTCTGAACATCACAGAAAACTGTCTTTTAAGTTGGTGTATTTATTTATTTCATGAGAGAGGCAGAGATTAAACAAAGACATTGTCAGAAAAACAGGCACCACCACCCCCTAACAGGGACCCTGCAACACAATCCACCCCTTAGGCTCAGCTGGCTTGGATCATGGGCTTACAGTTGCACACTTGGCAAACTAGCACCTTTCCTGTGTGGTGCAGCTGTGCCAGGCTCCTGCCGTGGAAAACTTTAGTTCTTGTTCCTAAGCAAGTTACAACGTATGTGGAACTTACGAAAACGTCACTTGAAGTAGGCTGAATTGTTCATGATAATTAAACATTCAGGGCTCTTTAGAAAGGTCCATGACCATTAGTCACGTTGTTTTTATCTGTGAACTCACTCTCTTCGGAGCATGAATCAGATGCTTTGAATGAGGCTCTGAAGGGCCCTGAGATGAGGATGGGTGCTTCCCTGTAGGAGGGAGAGAGTCAGGCATGGCCATCACTGCTCAGACGGACAGACCCCTTTTCTCTCTCATGGTTATCTTTAATGTTCTTTTCTTTCCAATTTACACTAAGAATTACAGTAATAGTGACATGGCCTTAAAATAAATTTAACCTTAAAATAAAATTAACCCTAAAATAAAATTTTAAGTTTGGTCCTAATCTGTACCCCTTCCTTTCCCTGATAACCAGCATCTTATTTTTTTTCCTTTCTTTCCTTTTTTTTCCCCTTCAATTTGTCAGTGGGTGTATGCACTCACTAGAGAGGGAAACTGAGCAAGTGCCCCATTGGGAATGGTCACATTGCAATCCTCTCTCCTCCATTTCTTCCTCCTTTCAGGATTTTGGGCATGTACTCAAACACTGGCATGTATTTTATGTAGCTGGATCCAGGACTTAAGTCTTGCTGGCCATTTGTGATCCAGCTGCCCTAACCACCATGCTACAGGCTGACCAGGCACCCAGCATCTTTAGGCCCCAGGCAACAAAGCTTTTAGGGGAGCCTCACCCCAAGAGCCAGCTTAGCATTTTCTCCTCTCACTTCCTTGCCATCTCTTATCAAAATGTACTGGTATAGTCCGGTTCTCTCACTGCTCTGCTAAAGGACAATGTCAAGGAAGGAACTAACATTCACTATGACTCAAGGAGTAAAAGCATTTTTATTGATGAGGAAAATAAGGAAAGGTTGAATGATGGAAGGTTATCTAGCTAATAAGTGGTAGAGATAAGCTCTGCTTCTAGGACTGAGTCAGAAGCCAGTCAGTCATCTATATGTTAGCCTGGATCCTCTTAGAAGCAGATGAGAATATGGAACTAATATGTAAAAGATTTACTGGGAGAACTAGTTAAGAAAGAAAAGGAATAAGAAAGGAGCAACAGCAGATAGGAAGAGCCTCATGCAGATCTGACCCCATGAAGTGCGCAGGGAGGGAGGGGCCCAGGCAGGGAGAGCCCTGGTCGGCAGCACACTTCTAGAAAGGTTCTGCTGGCTCATGAGGAGTCAAAGCATCTGTTGGAAGAGCCCCCCTCCTATCTCTCAGGGGGACCTGCACTAGTAACACACTGTTCTCAGTTATCAGCTGTAGGGAGTCAGCCTCATCTTGAATGTCACAGTGGGTCAGGCGGGAGCACCTGGGCTGTCAGGGGCTCTTCCTCACAGTAGGAGATGATCTGAGATCTGGGTTGTGCATTTTCATGACCTCTTTGCATGGCACCATCTGCTTATCCACACAGACTCAGGAAGCAGCTCCTCCAGGTCTCTCTCCCTGAGGAAAAATTTGGGGTGAGAAAGGTTAAGAATAGGAACTATAGTTCTGTTGCTGCAGTTAGTCTTGGGATCACATCTGGTCCTCTTCTTCTCCCTCCTCTATCCATTCATAGGTCCCTTGGCCTTGGCAGGGCTTAGTGGTTTGATTGGCCATTTCATACAAATGTCCATTCCTGAGGTGTCTCAGGTGTTGGCAATTATGTCCTCCTCAGGACAGGGAGGCCCAGGGGGATGACATGTGTCCACTCACAAAACAGGACAAGGGAGTATTGGGAGACATCCAAGAGAGCCCTGTGTTCTGGCATAAAAACAACCCTACCTCCTCCTGCTAATTGGGGAAGGTCATCCCCACCAGGATGATAACCCCTCTTTTGGGCTAGTCCTTAGACACAAGGGGCCCAAAGTGCCTTAGGGGCAACCTTAGCTTATAGTCCAGTAAATTCTTTTTTTTTTTTGGGGGGGATTGTTTTTTTTTTTTTGGGGGGGGGGGGAAGAGGTTTTTGCTATAGGATGCATGGGCTCACCAGAAAGACAGAGAGAGACAGAAAGCGAGAAATCACCCCCCAGGGGAATGGCCACACTGCAATCCCTTCTCCTCCATTCTCCTCTCAGGATCTTGGGCACACATGCACACACGCCCACCCACCAGGTCAGGGGCTTGAACCACAGTCGACAACATGGGAGTCCAGAGACATAGCCATTATGCCAACGACTGGTCCCCAGTGAATTCTTATTTTTATACACCCTCACTGGGGTCAGCACTTCCATTGTTTTTTTTTTAGAGGTTTTTGCCATAGAGCGCATGTACTCGCCAGACAGACAGAGAGAGACAGAAAGCTAGAAATCTCCCCCCGGGGGGATGGCCATGCCGCAATCCCTTCTCCTCCGTACTCCTCTCGGGATCTTGGGCAAGCACACACACGTGCCCAGCATGAGTTTTAAGCCACCGGGTCCGGGACGTGAACCACGGTTGACTACATGGGAGTCCAGCAACATAGCCATTATGCTAACTGCTGGTCCCAGCACTTCCAATTTTGAGAATGGAATCACAGAATCCCTCAGTGTATCATAGAGAATAATGGTGAGTAGAAACACTCCTTCCACCACTTGTTTCCCAGATCCATATATTCTTCCTGTTGAGCACACAGCAGCATATAACATTTCTGATTTAACCATGAGCTGTTATAGCCTCACAAATGGCAGCCATTCTTTCTGAATGTCGCCTCCAACTTCATGTTTCAGCTAAGCCTTAAGGAGGCTGTTCCAGTTTTATGTTAGCTGACTTTTCTTTTCCTTCTTATTCTCCTCCTCCTCCTTCTTTGTCTTCTTCTCCTTCCTCTTCCCTTTCCCCTTTTTTTCTTCTCCTGTTCCCCTCTTGCTGCTTCTTCTCCTTCCTCTCCTTCTCCTCCTCTTCCTTCTCATTCTTCTTCTCCTATGATAGCTTGAAAGAGAGAAAAAAGAAGCACCTTCATCAGGGTCCTGTCACACCACAATCTCCTTTCCCCAGACCTCTAGCTCTTCAGGATCCTGGGTGCCTGCACACACATCTGGCATGCTTTCAGGCTGACTTGGGGATCCCAACTTGTGGTCAACCCTATGGCTTCCAGCCTTATAGGACACTTGTGGTGTCACAAGTATGGTAACAGCAGATGGGCCAGAATTTGGTCTGTGATATATGATCATAGGACCATTCTTGCACCTATAAACACTGGTCCTCTGGTCAGGTGTTACACTGTGTGGGATTCCAAGCCTATGGGTAGGCATTCTTTAAGTCCTTGGTGATGGTGTTGGCTGAAGGTCCAGCTGAGAGAAAGTCAAACCCATGTCCAGAACAGGTACAAATTTCTGTGATAATAAGCTGCCAGACCTTCAGATGGAAGAGGTCCACTGTAATCAGACTCCCAGAAGCCAATTGTACCCTCAAAGCATACTGCCATACTATACTGCCATACTCAGTGCTAAACTATATTGCTGGTGGTTAGGCACTCCATGGCAAGCGGAAGTCCAAACTATTGGGCCCTAAACTGAACTTCCATCTCTGCCACTTTTGCTTCTCCATTTATACCCTCTCTCACCAGTTCTGGTGGCTGATGATGAAGGCTGCTAGCCTCAACTGTCTGAGCCATCTTGTCTACTTGGATATTCAGTGTCTCTTCCATAATGGGTGCTGATATGTAATTAAAAAGTCTTCCTACTTCAGGGACCAGCAGATGGCATAATGGTTATGTCGCTGGACTCCCATGTAGTCAACCGCAGTTCGAGTCCTGGACCTGGTGGTTTAAAATTCATACCAGGTGCATGTGCATACATGACCTTGGTCCTGAGAGGAGAATGAAGGAGAAGGTATTGCAGCATGGCTATTGCTCCAGTGGGGTGATTTCTTTCTGTCTGTCTCTCTGTCTCTCTGGTGAGTGCATGTTCCCTATAGCAAAAAAACTCTATGAAAAAAAAAAAAGTCTTCCACTTCAGTTCCATGAGCCTCTACCCCAGACCTCCTCGTCTCCAATCCTCCAGTACTTTCCTTCACAGCCCTAGCCAGGTGTTTAGTCCATTGGCCACTGCCCAGGGTTCTAGTTCAGTTCAGTGGTTGCCTCTCCTATCATCATCTCTGATTTCAGAAGGTGACCACCAACAAACACCTTAGTGATGCTGCGGCCCCTTTCACAGCTTTCCCGATGCCCTCAGTGAGTGTTATGTCCTTTAGGACCTCCAGTTCCTTTCATGGAACATAACCCTCTAGTCATTCCTCTAACTTCATATAATATACCCCTTCAAGAATGCCCATTGCCTGTACCTTTTCATTTCTTCTTTTACGCCTTCCTTTCATTCTGTCTTTACATCATGCCAATGAAATGTGTGACTTTTCACTTTGCTCAGTGAGGGCCATGACTTTCCCCAGGTTGCCGTGAGCCACAATAGCAATCACTTTACCTCATCCTCTAAGGTACTTGCCGAAGTGTTCACTCCTATATATGAATAAAGAATCCCCAAGAAAATTAATGCTTGCTAATCTGAACATGCCAACCCTCTTGATCAAGCACTCCTGAAATTTAGTTCCAGAAGAACTTCTCTGACATCAGATATCTTATAGCACGTTCTGAACCTCCTTCAGTGTATAATTTTTCTCCAGCCTTGTTTCTAGCCAGTCTATGCTGGGACTTAACCTGGTACCACCTGGAAGTCAGGTGTGGAATTAGGAGCAGCTCCTGTTAGCTGGTGGATGAGAGGGCTGGGCAGAACCTCCTAACCAGGGGAAGCACTAGTTCATACTGGGAAAGTGGGTACCTTGGCAAAGTCAGAGAGTTCACAGCAGTCTTCAGGGATATGCGCCCAGATATCTCCTTCCTGTGTTCCAAGGCTCCAGATTTTCTCTCCCAGGACCTAGACCTTAGCTTAACAGACATGCTTTGCAATTTCAACTAACCACACAGCTGATGGACACTGCTCAGCTGCATATTCTCTCACTGTAGGAGACAGGGGTCTCTTTGTATGCCACCAAAGAGAGTCCCTGGCTCTCACATTTAGCCTTTAACTGCATGTCAAAGTTCTTAATTTTTCACTGGAGAGACCTCATCTCATCTTCTGCAAAGCATTAGTACAACTAAGTAGTACCCAGCCAGCTCCACTGCTCCTGTCTTCTCTCCCGTCACCCATAATTTTCAAAGCCTGAATCATTGCTCTTGCAAGGGAGTTCCCTTCTAGATAACTGGGGATGAAAGGTTTAGCATTTGGGCTTTCACCCTATGCCAGGGATTAGCCATGTCTGATGTACCACTCAGAATGGTACCCTCTGTATCTTCCAGGCTGTGAGTAAGCCTGTTTCACAGCTGCATCTTACAACCTGCTTTCTCATCCCGCTCCTGCCCCACTTGTGTTAGCTTGGATCCTCCAAAGATTGTGTGTGCAAATGACTTTTTTTTTTTTTAGAGGTTTTCACTATAGGGCACATGCGCTGCCAGACAGACAGAGAGATACATAGAGACAGAAAGCGAGAAATCACCCCCCCAGGGGGGATGGTCACGCCGTAATCCCTTCTCCTCCATTTTCCTCTCTGGATCTTGGGCACGCACGCACACGCGCCCGGCGTGAGTTTTAACCCACCAGGTCCAGGACACGAACCGCAGTCGACTACGTGGGAGTCCAGTGACATAGCCATTATGCTAACTGCTGGTTCCCCCTGCAAATGACTTTTTGAGGGGAAAGAGGGAAAAGAGCAGAGGAGACAGACAGAGATTCCAGACCACAGTGCATGTGGGATGCCTGAGAAGAAGCAGCAGGGAGAAAAGGCATGATGCTCCCTACAGCAGGAGAACCAAGCAATGCATTTTCATGAGTACCACAATAACACACTAATGCCCAAAGTCTGACTAAGATGTTAGTGACTGATGATGGCGTGAGGTATTAGTCCTGCTAGGTAATATTCCCATTGTGACGGCTCCATACAAAGGAATGGCATTAACAGAGGAATTTTAAGATGTATACCAAGACCAATGAGAAAAATAATTTGATGCAATCGAGTTTTCCTTTGCCTTCCTCAATTCATACCAAATGGGCAGCCACTCTGCATGGTACCATGTTGAAGAGACATGCCCTTGGTACCTTTATAAAATGGAAATGATACCATTTTAGCATTTGAAAGAAGACAGTTTCATATGGGGGTCAGGAATAAAATGCTCAAAATAAAGTCCATTTCTGCCTCCCTGACTTGGGTTAAGAGGTGAATAGAGTTACAATTGAATGAAGTAATTTTTCCACCTGCATTTTTAATAGCCAGGGAAGGAGAATGGTGGCGCCAGTCTGCACAGATTCTTAAAATTGGAAGGGACTATATAAATCATGTCCATTGCACATCAACCTCTGCTGGCAGTAAAACCTGTGCAAGATCCCCTCCTCCCCCACTCCTGATTCCAACAGTTAATTGTCCTTAACTCACCTGACTCCAGTGATAGGGAACTCACTGATTCCTGAAGTACTCATTTTGTGGCTAATCTCTCTAGTTTTGGGGTGTTGATTTAAAAGTGATTAAACCAAGCACTCTTTGCCACAGTTGGCCCTGTGTTGTTTTAACCTATTATCCCATTTATCTCATTGACTTTCTTTCCTTCTTTCTTTCTTTCTCTCTCTCTCTCTCTCTCTCTCTCTCTCTCTCTCTCTCTCTCTCTTTCTTTCTTTCTTTCTTTCTTTCTTTTTTAAGAGGTTTTTTGCTATAGGGCATGTGCACTTGCCAGAAAGACAAAAAGACAGAAAGCAAGAAATCACCCCCCAGGGGAGGATGGTCACGCCGCAATCCTTTCTCCTCCATTCTCCTCATGGGATCTTGAGCATGCATGCACACATGCTCAGTATGAGTTTAAGCCACCGGGTCTGGGACTTGAACTGTGGTCAACTACATGGGAGTCCAGTGACATAGCCATTACACCAATTGCTGGTCCCCTTTATTGACTTCTTATAACAGCCAGTGGGAGAAAAAATGTCCCCCATTGTATAAATGGGAAATCTGAGACTCAGAAAGGCTAAGTAAATTATTCAACATCCCATAGCAAGAATTCAACTCCAAGCCCAGTTCTCTTCCTTGGTCTTCCCACAGATGCTTTACAGTGGGCTGAAATCTGTCTCTAATTTTCACTTTTACTGATTTAGTTCACATTCATGTTCACATTCACAGAACAAGCCCAGTTTTGTATACAATATGTCCCCCTTCAAATATCTGAGTTGGTCATTGCATTATTCTGTATGTCATTTTAATGTCTGCGTTAGAAATCTAATTTCTTCAACTATTTCTCAAATGCGTCATCTCCATGTGTCCCCAGAGACTCTCACCCAGATGCACTTCAGTTTTCAAATATCCCTTTTAATGTGACACACCCTGAACTGAACACATCTTCCACGCATGTAAGGAAGGTATCACCTTCCTTTCCCCACACACTATACTTCTAATAATGCAACTATTGTACCTAATGCTATTGACTCAATGAACTCATACGCAACTAATACCTCTAGGTGTTTTTCACACAGGTAGCTATTAAATGATATCTTTCCCATTCTGTACTAGTACAATATATTTTGGGGGTTCACACTTATTCTGCTTAACTTCAAACATATTAAAAATCAGCAAATAGTCCTAGCTTGTTAAAATTCTTCATGACAATATATCAACCTAATTTTCAATTTTCATCAATGATGGCATGATTCGGATGCTACCCAATGATATCACCATCAATAAATCAGCGTCTTTGAGAGAACATCTGCATATTAATAAACACTGCACAGAAATGCCTGTCCTTTCACCTGCTATCATGAGACCTGTTCAAATCTGGTTTGCTCCTCCCCTCCTACTCCCCTACCTTTCATAACGCTTCATTCTCTCTTTCTCCTAAGTGCAGCCCCTGGGCCAGCAGCATCAGCTTCACTTGAGAGCTCCTTAGAAATGCAGACTTTGTAGCCTCATCCCAATTCTACATCGGAATCTGCACTTTAACAAAATCCAAGTGGTTTTATGAGGCTATTAAATAGTAAATGCTCCAATCTAACATACCTTAAGCAGATGCTTTACCTCCCTGCCTCAGTTTCTTCATCTGTCAAGTGAGAGAAAAGGATAAGAAGTTCTGTAAGAGCCCCATGATTCCTACAGTCCCTAACCCTCTGTTTCCCCTTCTTACTTCCTCAGCTGCCTTGAATTTTCCCTAGAGCTGTCTTACAGTTTCATCATGAAGACAGTGGAAAATTGATGACTGATATAAAGATACTTTTAATCCTTTCAATATTAATAGCTGTAAATGAGAATCTTTAACTCAAAAGGGGCACAGTGCCAACTTTGCAGCCTAGACTCATTTGATCTCTGTCCTAATTGGGTACTAGACTTTTAGCTGAGATCCAGAAATAATGACACAAGTACAGAGACCTATGCCAAAAAAGGTCTCAAGACTGAGATGCATATTGTCCATCAGGGGAGGAAAAAAAAAAAAAGAAAGACATCTCTCGGTGGGAGAAAAAAGCACAGGCTCCTTTAGAATCTGTGGACATGAGTTCAAGTTCTGTCCCAGCCATCTGTTGGATGTAATCCTTGGTGTGCTCATCCATAAACTAGGAATAATAAAAGTATTATTATTCCCATGCCATGGCTGGCTATGAGGCTTACGTGAGATAACCTCTGCTGTGGTTGAAATTTTGGCTCCTCCAAATTCATGTGTTGAAGTTTAACATCCAACACAATGGGAGGTGGGCCCAATGGAAGGTATTATTGTGTTATTAAAAGGGATTGGAGGAGGGGTTTTGCTCTCTCCTGCTTTTCTGCCACATAAGGACACAATGTTCCTCCTCTGGAGGATGCAGTATTCAAGGTGCCATCTTTGAAACAGAGAGCAGGGACTAACTTGCTGGCACCATGATCATAGCTCTCCCAGCCTCCAGAACTGAGAATCAATTTCTGTTCTTTGTAAATTATCCAATCTGTAATGTTCTGTTATAGCAGCTCAAAACAGACTAAGATGGTCCAGTTCTGTAGCCTAGTAGTCAAAGGGGACAGATCTCACATGTCTGACCATGGTTTAAGTCCCACCCTGACAGCTTGAAAAACATGCTGAATATATGTGCATGTGTGCCCCAAATCTCTACAGGCCAGAGAAATGGAACAAAAAGACTAGAGCGTGACCACATGTCATTAGGTGGTACCACATCCCTCTGCCTCTTTGTCTTTCTTTCTCTGGAAAGCACAAGCACCCTTTGGCAAGTAAACAAACAAAGCAAACAAAAACAAAAAATAGAGTTTTTGTTTGATGCCAGTCAATCCAGTGGGAAAAGGAAAACCTCTTTAGCAAATGGTGCTGGAAAAACTGGGTATCCTCCTGCAGAAAGATGAAACTGAACCCCCATCTTTCACCATTCACAAAAATCAACTCAAAATGGATCAAAGATCTGAACCTAAGACCTCACACTATAAAACTACTGGTGGAAAACACTGAAAAAAACTCTGGGAGATACGGGAACCAGCAGTTAGCGTAATGGCTATGTCACTGGACTCCCACATAGTCGACCGTGGTTCGCATCCCGGACCAGGTGGCTTAAAACTCACGCCGGGCATGTGTGGGTGCGTGCCCAAGATCCTGAGAAGAGAACGGAGAAGGGATTGCGGCGTGACCATGCCCCCTGGGGGTGATTTCTCGCTTTCTGTCTCTATGTCTCTCTCTCTCTGTCTGGCGAGCGCACATGCCCTCTAATGAAAATCTCTCAAAAAAAAACCAAAAACCTCTGGGAGATATGGGGTAGGCAAAGACTTCTTAAATAAGACCCCCAAAGCACAGGAAATAATCCCTAAAATAGACAAGTGGGATTATATCAGATTAAGAAGTTTCTGCACAGCCAAGGATACAGTAATTAGTGTGAATTGACAACTCTCAGAATGGGAGAATATTTTTGTAAATTATGCCTCAGATAAGAGACTGATAACCAGAATACATAGAGAACTCAAGCAGCTAACCTGAAAAAAATGATTAGCCAAATTAAAAGATGGGAAAATGAGTTGAACAAAAAAACTCTCTAAGGAAGACATACAAACAGCCAAAAAGTATATAAAGAAATGATCACCATTTCTCATTATAAAGGAGATTCAGATTAAAACCACAATGAGATTCCACCTAACCCCTGTCAGAAAGGCAAAGATTTAAAATACAAAAGATGATAAATGTTGGCAGGGTTGTGGTGAAAGGGGAACTCTCCTACACTGTTGGTGGGAATGTAGATTGACCCAGCCACTATGGAAAACAGTATGGAGGTTCATCAAAGACCTACAAATAGAATTACCATATGATCCAACAATTCCATTCCTGGGTATATACCCAAAGGGCAAGAGAATGCTCAGTTGAAAAAGCACTTGCACATCAATATTTATTGTGGCATTATTCACGATTGCTAAGACATGGTACTAACCTAAATGCCCATGAATAGATGAATGGATTGAAAAAGTGTGACATATATACTCTATGGAATACTATTCAGCCATCAAAATCAACAAGACCCTGACATTTGATAGAAAGTGGTTGAATATGGAAGTTTTATTGCTGAGTGAAGCAAATCAGGCTATTAAAGAAAGATATTGTATGTCTCCACTTAATATATACCAACTATTTGCACTCTATGGTAGAGACTGAAAGACTGAAGGACATAAAAGCATTGAAAATAGTTATGGACACTGGAGACAGTGTTAAAGGAGGGTAGGATTAGGAAAGAGAATAGGGAAGGATATTAGGGGAGAAATAGAGAGGCAAGACTTTTGTGAGACACAGTAATGGTTTATTACCTATTGATGATACCACATGTAGTATTTTCAACTGGACTGGTCTGATGTATACGATACCACATATAGTATTTTCAACTGGACTGGTCTGATGTATATTTCATGTTGGGTAAATTCTCTATACAAGTCAAATGATGTATAGAGATTGAATGTATAAAATAATAATGATAAAATAAAAATTTATATTAAAAAAACCCTGAAAATCAAAATGAGAGTAAATAGGATAAAAATAAGCCAAACAGAGGCAAGGCTCCAACAAATGATTCCTTACATAAACTTGAAGGGTTACCATTTAGCTTTATCAATAATATTTATTAATATTTATCAACATTATTAATCAGAGTTTTCCAAAGAAACAAAATCCATAGATTGGAGAAGATGGGATATTCCTTTTCAGGAATTGACTCATGTAATGTGGGTGTTGGTTGGTGAGTGCAAAATCTTCTCCTGGAAACAGGGGAAGAGTCAATATTGCAGCAGCTATAGTCTGAAGGTGTTTTTGTGGGCAGAATTTCCTCTCCCTCAGGGAAGATCAGTATTCAACTGATTGAATGAGGCCCATCCACAGTATGGAGGGTAAACCATGTTAATCAAATTCTACTAATTTTAATGTTGATCTCATCTAAAAGGTACCTTCATAAAACATCTGGACTGTGTTTGATCAAATATCTGGATACCATGTCCTATCCAATTTGATACATAAAATTAGCTATCACACTATGCTTTATATAAATACCCATTCAATACAATTTTTATATATCTTTGTCTTCTTAGCCCCATATTCCTCTTATTCTACCAGATAGACTACTGAATTGCTTTGTTCTATTTGTCCATCACAACTACAGTAAGGCATTGATAGGTCTCTTTTGTTTATTTTTTTAACAAGGAAGAAGCCCTACAACTTAATGTGAATACTAACACTGCTAACACTGTTACACATACAAAATGTATCAGTAGTATACTAGGTGCTTTGCACAGATTTTCCATAAAAGCAACAACCACATAAGCTTACAATTATCCCAGCTTTACTGATGTGAAAATTAAGGCTTCTGGGAACCAGCAGTTAGCGTAATGGCTATGTCGCTGGACTCCCACGTAGTCGACCGCGGTTCGTGTCCCGGACCCGGTGGCTTAAAACTCACGCCAGGCGCGTGTGCGTGCGTGCCCAAGATCCCGAGAGGAGAATGGAGGAGAAGGGATTGCGGCGTGGCCATCCCCCCTGGGGGGTGATTTCTTGCTTTCTGTCTCTATGTCTCTCTCTGTCTGTCTGGCGAGCGCACGCGCCCTACAGGGAAAATCTCTCCAAAAAAAAAAAAAATTAAGGCTTCTAACAGGTTTAATACCTTTTATAATATCATCTAGTGAACTGCAACAGAACCAGGATCTAAATTGAGTTCTGTCTTACTTCAAAGTCTTTGTTCATTGCAACTTTGCTATGTTGCTGACAACAAAGACATCTCTTAGCCCAGTGATTGCTTTTTCTTTATTCATGATAGAGTACATTCATACAAAGGGGAGGAAGAGAAAGAGACAGAGAAAGAGCATCCTCTAGCAGGGCTTGATCATGCCGTAATCCTTCATCTTCCAATTTTTAATCCCATCAGGACCCTGGGCACACAAGCACACACACCATGCATGTTACCATTCAGTCACATGGAATCCAGCTTTCTCTGCACAATGCTTAACCACTGTACTAAAGAGTCAGCCTCCCTCGGCCCTTTTTTTTTAATGATAGAAGATTTTTAAAAGTTAAGCAAATGGTTCTGCCAACTTTTCTATTCTTTTCTTCTCTTTTACTCTTTTTCCATTAGCATTTAAGATCAGTTTAGGTGACAGAGAGAGAATAGACATTTACTGCTCCCTGTAGGTGATAATTTATTCTAATGATATTTTTTCCTACTTTCAAATTAATTATTCTTTACCAATTAGTTATGGTTGTTCTATCAATAGAATGTCACTGCATTAAATGAGAGATGTGCTGTGGTCCATTGCAAAGACCTTTTAGTGCTCAGTGATTACTTAATAGAACTGATCTTCAAGCAATCAGCTTAGCCCCTCCATGCTCTGCTGTGCCCATAGAGAGTCAGTCTAAGAGATCTGGGCTTAGTTGTTCTAGGGGATGATATCATCAACAGGTAATAAACTGTTACTGTGTCCCAGAAATGTCTTGCCTCTCTGTTCCCCACCCCCAATTTCCTTCCCTATTCTCCCTCCCTATCCCACCTTCCTTCCACACTGTCTCCAGTGTCCATAACTATTTTCAATGCTCTTATGTCCTCCAATCTTTCAGTCTCTACCATAGAGTGCAGATAGTTGGTATATATTAAGTGGAGACATATAATATCTTTCTTTCATAGCCTGACTTGCTTCACTCAGCAATAAAACTTCCATATTCAACCACTTTCTATCAAATGTCAGGGTCTTGTTGATTTTGATGGCTGAATAGTATTCCATAGAGTATATGTGCCATGTGCCACACTTTTTCAATCCATTCATCTATTCACGGGCATTTAAGTTGTTACCATGTCTAAGCAATCATGAATAATGCCACAATAAATATTGATGTGCAAGTGCTTTTTCAACTGAGCATTCTCTTGTCCTTTGGGTATACACCCAGGAATGGAATTGTTGTATCATATGATAGTTTTATTTGTTAGGCACTATAAGAAGCAGACATAGAAAGCAATGGAAAAAAAAAAAAACTGGCTATGCTCATTAACAGAAATTGGTCAAGGTATAATAAATTGACAGTAAGAAAGGGGATTTTTTAAAATAAGATACTTATTTTTAGTTAATTATATAATGATCTTTTTTCTAGAGAGATTTTTGCTACAGAGCATATGTGCTTGCTAGAGAGATAGAGAGAGACAGAGAGAGATAGAAAGCGAGAAATCACCACCCAGGGGGAATGGCCATGCCACAATGCCTTCCCTTCATTCTCATCTCAGCATCTTGAGCATGCATGCACACACACACCCAGCGTGAGTTTTAAGTCACCACGTCTGAGATTTGAACCATGTTTGACTATGTGGGAGTCCAGTGATATAACTATTATGCTGTCTGCTGGTCCCTATAATTATCTTATAACTAATGTTCTTGCTCTTGCTCTTGTAATATTTATTATAAAGGCTGTCAACACATCTGTCCATTGTCCTTTCAGCACCTAGCCCATAATCAACATATGCTGTCACTTTAAGTTCTCACACCCTTTTACATCTTAAATTTCTCATCTTGAAATATTAAGAGGATTAAATATGATGACACCTGTAAACTGACTTGAAGTTGTAAATCGAATTATTCTAAAATAAAGTTTACTTAAATTTAAAAAAGAAAAACTGGCTCGGAAGCACTGAGGAGTCTTATCCTTTTTTTTTTTTTTTTTTTTTGGTGTTTTTCTCTGTGGGTGGTGGTCATTTGGATAGAGACAGAGACAGTGAGAGGGAAAGTGAGAAATCACAGCCCAGGGAGGATGGCCACGCAGTAATCTCTTCTCCTCCATTCCCCTCTCAGGATCTTGAGCACACACATACATGTGCCTGGTATAATTTTCAAGCCACTAAGTCTGGGCCTAGAGCAACAGTCGGCCATGTAGGAGTCCAGCAACATAACCACTGTACCATCTGCTGATCCCAATGGTCTAATCTTTTTTTTTTTTTTTTTGGAGAGGTTTTTACTATAGGGCATGTGTGCTCACCAGACAGAGACACAGAAAGTGAGAAATCACCTCCCGGAGGGATGACCATGCCACAATCCCTTCTCCACCATTCTCCTTTCAGTATCTTGGGCACGCTCGCACACGCATTGGGCGTGAGTTTTAATCAACTGGGTCCAGGACTCGAACCACGTTTGACTACATGGGAGTCCAGCGAAATAGCCATTACGCTAAGTGCTGGTCCCCCAAGGGTCTAATCTTTATCTGACACAAATAATCAAGGGTTAAGAACAACTAGTAGTGCTGGATTCCAGCACTATCATTCAGCACCCGTGGTAGTTCTCTGAATTCCCCTATCTCTTGCATCTCCAAATTCCTTAAAATGATACCTATAATCTGTGGGTTAATAGTGTGAGGCACTAAGTTGTACTACAAAGAGGAAGCATATCCACAACAGCCCACAGAAAGATAAACTATCACAATAACAAGTCATGAAGTTGCAAGAAACTTTTCTAAACTATCAGCAATAATACTGTTCTTTGATCATGTTAAAAGAGAAGATGAAATTGTTTTTCTATTCTTTTTTTTTTTTTGAGAGGTTTTCGCTATAGGGCGCGTGCGCTCGCCAGACAGACAGAGAGAGACATAGAGACAGAAAGTGAGAAATCACCCCCCAGGGGGGATGGTCATGCCGCAATCCCTTCTCCTCCATTCTCCTCTCAGGATCTTGGGTGTGCACGCACACATGCCCAGCGTGAGTTTTAAGCCACCAGGTCTGGGACACGAACCATGGTCGACTACGTGGGAGTCCAACGACATAGCCATTACGCTAACTGCTGGTTCCCGTGTTTTTCTATTCTTGAAACAAAATTTTACAGGGTCAGCCCCATAACACAGTGGTTTAGCACTGTGCTTTGGGAGCAAGATTCCACATAGCCGACCACAGTTGGAATCCCAGCCCTGAAAGCTTGAAAAACACTCCAGGCACATGTGTGTGTGTGCCCAGAATCTTCATGGGAAAGAGAAATAAAGGAAAAAGGATCACAGTGTGAGCATGCCCAAATGAGGAGTGCTTTCTCTCTCTCTCAAACACACATACCCTCTGGCAATTATAAAAAAGAAAAAAGAAAACCTACTATAATATTGTCATAGGGAGAGACATAAAAGAATTTACAGCAAAAATGTAGGGGAAAATAATATAGTAAAATGTCAGGAATTTCATTCTGTGATATTTGTTGTTTTTACTTGATTTTCCACATCTTGTTTTGCTGTAATTTTCTGGTATAAATAATTCTACATCTAATTATATTTTTGTGGGGTTTTTTTGTCTTAACAAGAAATACCAAATTTAAGTTCTCACCTGATTGTAGATTCACAGCTAAAAGAAAATGTGATGAAAGCAGTGATTTGAGGAAGAAAATAATTCAGGGTTAATTCATCTCCAAATGTCTCTCTCATAGTGATTATTCCTCTTATTCCCATAATAATATAAATTTATCTTAATTTGAGACACATGAGGTAATCTTTATACAAGAACTGCCATAAAATAGGAGTGTCTATTACACATCATTTCAATAAAATATTCACTAAATATTAATTAGAGAAATGCTTATAATACATGCTGTGACAGATTCTAGTTCCTACTGTCTATAAAGAGCATGAAGAGCATGTACTGTATTTGAGCTAATATGACTGCATCATGAATTCTAAGGGGAAGACAATATGATATATAAATTAGCAAAATGAAAACTGAAAGCCTGAAAAAAAGCACCCAAGTCAATGGTAATAAACAAGATTTGATAAAATAAATAGAACTATCATGCTATTAATTAAACCCCACTTAATTTTAAAAATAAGTAAAAGAAAAGAGAAGAGAAGGAGGGAGGGAAAAAGGGGAAAAGAGAGAAAAGAAAATCACCTCTCATCAGTTCTTTGACGACTGGTTATAAGAGAGAGTAAAGAGGAGGCCAGTGGCATAGTAGTTGAGGTGCTGGACTACCACATGGTCAATCTCAGTTCCAGTTCCAGACCTGGTGGCTTGAAACTCACGCTTGAAACACACGCCAGGTACATGTGCATGTGTGCCCAAAATCCTGAGAGAAAAATGGAAGAGAAGGGGTTGTGGTGTGGACATCCTCCCTGGGAGGGGGAGTGATTTCTCACTTTCTGTCTCTTCAGTGAGTGCACATGCTCTGTAACAAAAATCTCTTCAAAAAAGAGAGAGTAATGTTTTTAGGCCTTTAAATCTAGATAATTTATTTATTTCTTCAATGAGCAATAGAGACAGAGAGAATGAGAGAAAGCCCAACAGAAACTTGGTGCCACAATCCACTCCCAACTTCAGCCAGCCTCAGATCATGGGTAAGCACACATCTGATGTACTCAGAGGGGCTATTCAGACAGTAAATCCTTTCATGTGGGATTGCCTTACAAAATACTGTATTTTACTGCTGCATCACAGCCTAGCCCCCGACCTAGATAATTTTTTTTTTCTAAGTTAAAGTTCATTCTTCAAAGAATATGTAATCTATGTGGCCAGATGGTGGTACAGCCATGAAACATGGCTCTCTGAGGTGATCCCACATGGGAAGGCTCCAGATTCACTGGGGGTGGATAGTAGTATCCCCAATTGGGGGTGTTATCTCTCTGCCTCTGTCTTTCCTTCTCTTTCTCTCTCACTTATGGAATACATGCACACATACATGAAATATGCAATCTATGTAAAACAAAAAAGATAAAATTACAAATTATCATAATCACACATTGGAATGCCAAGGTAAAAACAAGGTTATTTATGTGATAGCATTGTGATATTTGAAATCTTTTTTCTTCGTATTCATGTTTATTCTCTTTTTAAATTTATTTATGTTCATTCACTATACATCATTACAGTATACAAAATGAGAATTTCCATCCAGAATACACAGTATATTGCCTCAAAGATATTACCATCAACAAATAATTTTCCATTTCTTGTTTCTTATATTTTGCTTATTTTTCCCCCTTGATTCTCCTACCTCTCACCCTCTGTCATTTCTCACCCACCTCCCACACTGTTTCTGGTATCTACAGTTGCTTTCCATGCCATTTTATCCCCACATTTTATTAATTTGCAAAAGATCTTAATTAATCTAAATGCTTGCAATAGCAAGTGCAGTTGACATATACATATCTGTGAATATATGTCCCTGACTTTAGGCATAAACTTCAGTGAGTAGAATGAACATACTATAAAGTAGCACCTACCTGGGGATATATAGCTTACTGCGGTCATTAAATAGGTGTTTTTTATGCATTTTTTATTTTCAAGAAAAACAATTTTAGTTTTAATAGATCAAAATTAAAAAATGTTAAGAGAAGGTTGCTTCAGGCTGAAAACCAAGGAAAAGTTTGAGATTCAGTTCAAACAGTAGGTAGATGAACTTATCAGTTCAAAAGAAGACAAAAATCCTTAAATCTGGAAAACAAAGCATAGAAGAAAATCAGTAAAGTTTTAGTCAAAAGTCAAAAAATTTTATTGCAGTAGTTCAGTCTCATGTAATTAATCTCTCTTCTGTTGAATTTGCACCGTTACTGTGGTCTGATCTTATGTTTAAATTCAGGAAGTTAACATTCTTATTATTGATCTTGTCCCTACCATTAAGTTGGTCATTCTTTTGAATGTTTTTTGTACACTTATTTCTGTGTGTCTGACTTTAGTTTTCCTAGTATAGCACTCCCTTCAGAACTTCTTGGAAAGCTAGTGTTGGTAAATTCTTTCAGGTTTTGTCTATCTGAGAATATTTTATCTTTTCTTCCCATATAAAAGATAATCTTGCTGGTATAGTATTCTTGGTTGAAATTGTTTTTCACTTAACACTTTGAATGTATTTTCCCATTCTTTCCTTGCTCGCATTGTTTCCAGCAAGAGGTCTGATGTTAGCCTGATAGGATATCCTTTGAAAGTAACTTGACGTTTCTTGCGGATTGTCTCTGTATGTGGTTTTGGTCAATCTGGCTTTGATGTGCCTTGGAGAGCTTCCTAGGTTGATTCTATGTGGGGTCCTTTGTATTTCTTAGGTCCGGATATTAGAATGCCTTTTAGGTTTGGAAAATTTTCTTCCAGAATTTTATGGACTAGATTATCAATGCCCTTATTAGTTTCTTCACCTTCTGGGATACCAATTATCTACCTATTTGGGCACTTAATGGTATCCAGTATTTCTCGTATATTATTCTTATTTTTGGTGTTATTTTCCAAGTCATTTTGTTGAATTTTTCTAGGTCAGAGGTCCTTCACATTTTAGATTCAATTTTCTGCATAATCTAATTTTCTTTTAATACTTTCAAGGGAGGTTTTTATTTCCTGTATTACAACCTTCATCTCTAACAATTTCATCTGATTCTTTTTTATGGTGATTACTTCCTCTGTCAGATCATGCAAGAACTTCCTCACCTCCTGGAACTCGTTGTCTCTTTTCTCCTGCATCTTCTGGAGCTTGTTATCTCTCTTCTCCTGTATCTCTGTTCCCTTTGTCACTATGAATAGTCTACCTTTTTTATCTGACATTACCATGAGTTCCATTGTATTGTCTGTGGAGGATGAGGAGTTATTCTTTTCCCTTGGGGTGAGAGATATTTTCTTGGCTTCTCATATTTCTTGTGCCTCTGAAGTGGTTTCTGGTCATCTGATGGATTATACATTTTTTCCTAATGTTTGGAGTTAAATCTGAGCATTCAGAAGCATGCAGGAGGTGTTCTGCAATCTCTCTGCAGTTCCATTTTTCACCCTTTGTGCAGCAGATTCTGTGGGAATTGAGGATTACTCTGACCTAGATCTTGGGGATAAGAGGGTGAAGTCTGGGCAGAAAATCTTCAGTTGTCCTAAATCCTAAAAGGGGCTACTCAGAGCTCAAATGTAAATGGCTTGTGATTGACCTGTCTTACTAGAGCTATGTGATTTGTTAAACCTGAAGAATTGAAATAGTTTAGTAGAAACCACTTCTAGGTAAAATGGCAAGGTTCAAAGAGTTGTTAAGAAACACCTCACCAGGGCTGACTATGTGGTGCTATTCAAGAAAAACTGAATCCCACAAAGCAACCATGGTTCAAATCCCAGCCCCACTGGTGTGAGACAAGCAGGGCATATGCAAAAGTGCCCAAGATCTGATGGACAGGAAGACCGAAGGAAAGGGATTATGGAGTGACCAGGCCTTGTGAAAGGAGCTCATTTTCTTACTCTCACATACCCATGTACATACTCTAACATGAAGAAAAAAAAACACATTAAAAATGATACCTCACCAGATAGTGTTTTTAATAGCTTTGGCTGATAGTTCCCACCACAACTTCTGCCAAGTTTTCACTAAAATAAACTCCTAAATTCTTGAGAGGGGGGAAAAAAAAGAAAAATAGCAAAATTATAATCACAACTGTAGTACTAAATCTATCTTGCTTAGAAGTTGACAAAACAGCAGACAAAAATGAGACTGGAGGCCCAGCCAGTGGCATAGTCAATAGCAAACTGCCGACTGCAGGTTCACATCCCTGAGTTGGATTAAAAATACAAGGGAGGTATGTGCACATGCCCCAAATCCTGAATAGCTGGAGGACTAGGGATCTTGTACCTGTCAAGGTTGTCTCTCTCTCTCTCTCTCTCTCTCTCTCTTTCTCATGCATGTTTATGCTTTCTATAATGAAAAAAATAAGCTAAAAAATTAAAATAAGGGGTAGGATGGCACTGGTACAATGATAAAACATAACACTGTGAGATGATCCACATGGGAAGGTTGCTGGTTCAAGTTTTGAGATTTCCCTCAGTACACTGGGCATGAATGTGCCCATGATCCAGGCCGGCTGAAGCTGGGGATGGACTGCAGCATGAAGATTCATGTACTCTGTTTCTTTCTCTCTGTCTCATTCATGAATAAATAAGTAAATATAAAATAAATAACTTTAAGAATGAGACTGGAAAATATGTGAGCACCCCAATCAGCAAGTTTAATCTAATAGACTAGACAAACCAACTAAGGATAAAATTCACAAGACAGAAATATACAACTCAATAAATATTGTTAGATCTAGAAAAAAAAATGAAGTATAATATAGGGGGGAAAGTGAATGGAAACCATGAAAGAACAGACATGATTAAGAAAATCAAACACTAGTTTTTTAAAAACATAGTGGATTAGATAAACCTTTGGAAGTTCCAATGGAAAAAAAAGAGAGAGAGAAAGTATAAACAAAAATATTTAAGGGGTCAAGTGATTTCACAGAGATAATGCAACTGTACCTACCTAGAAGAGGTCCTGGTTCATGTCCTGGGAACTCCCTGAAATTGGCTGACGTGTATACACATGCCTGTGACCCAGGCGGACTGTAAAACTAGTGACATATAATGCTGTGATGACCCTATTGGGGGAGCTTTCCTTTCTTTCTCTCTCTTTACTCCTCTCTAACACAGAAATGTTTTAATTTAAAGAATTATTTTTATTAAATTTTATTTATTGTTGCTATTATTATTATTATTATTATTTAATTTGACCAGAGAGAGAAAGCAAAAAAGCAAGTCACCAGTTCTAGGACTTGAACCATGGTCAGCCATGTGGGAGTCCAGTTCCTTAACCACCATCCCACCTGCTGACCTCAAGAAATAAACCTTAAAACATGTATTAAAAATCATAAATAGAACATAATAACAAACACCAACATAAAGGGAGATGTTAAAATTATAAGAAAACACTACGTAAAATTTTATAGAAATAAATTTGGAAGTCTGAATCAGATGTATAATATTTAAGGAAAAGAAAATTACCAGAATTGACTCAATAAGAGCGGAAGTCTATAGAGGTAAATTACTGTGGAGAAAAATGAAAAGTCAGGTCAATAAGTGGCATGGTGATTAAGTGCTAGAATCTCACAAGCGAACTCTGTGGTTTGAGTCCCAGCCCCAGTAGCCTGAAACACACTCCGGGTGGGAAATGGAGAAGGGATTGCAACATAGACACTCTGCCTGGGGAGTGATTTCTCACTTTCCCACTTTGTCTCCCTCTAGAAAGGGCACATATGATATGGGGCAAAAAAAAAAAAAAAGAAAGAAAGAAAAAGCAGTCACAGATCCAGCCCTAATAAGAAAGCGTTCGAGCTACAAGCTTTAGGAAGAGTTCTGCAAGGAAAAGAAAATTACCAGAATTGACTCAATAAGAGCGGAAGTCTATAGAGGTAAATTACTGTGGAGAAAAATGAAAAGTCAGGTCAATAAGTGGCATGGTGATTAAGTGCTAGAATCTCACAAGCGAACTCTGTGGTTTGAGTCCCAGACCCAGTAGCCTGAAACACACTCCGGGTGGGAAATGGAGAAGGGATTGCAACATAGACACTCTGCCTGGGGAGTGATTTCTCACTTTCCCACTTTGTCTCCCTCTAGAAAGGGCACATATGATATGGGGCAAAAAAAAAAAAAAGAAAGAAAGAAAAAGCAGTCACAGATCCAGCCCTAATAAGAAAGCGTTCGAGCTACAAGCTTTAGGAAGAGTTCTGCAAATTGTTTGAGAAACACATCAATTTTACAATCATCATACCATTGAGAGTGTAAGTGGGAAACTCATTAATTCATTGTGCTAATCTGTTCTAACCTTGATGCCATGACTGGCTAAAAATAGTACATAGAGGTCATTCTTACTAATTAGCATAACTATAAATATCCTTCTATGAAATATTTAAAAATATAATCAACAATATAGTTATTGAATATACATATTGAAAAAGCAGAGTTTATCCTAGACTTACATGTATTTATGATTAAGAAATCTGACTACATATCAAAAATGGTGATCATCTCAAATTACTCTGAAAAATATTTCATAAAATTTTAAACCTTTTCTGAGTGGAAGAAACTACACAGCCAGTAGGGATAAAACTTTCTTAAGATACAATGTATCTACCAGAAGTATTGAACAAATATTATATTTTAAATGTTTGTCAAAATAATTCTTATTAAAGTCAGAAGACAAGCATGAATGATGCAATTTTGACTTCAATGCACCTTAATGCAATGCAATTGTTCAATACATTAAGGTACAAAAAGAAACAGGAGGAGGGACTAGCAGATGGCGTAATAGTTAGATCACTGGACTCCTACATAGTCTATCACAGTTCGAGTCCTGAACCTAGTGACTTAAAACTCAATATTGGGCGTGTGTGTGTGTGTGCATGCCCAGGATCCTAAGAGCAGAATGGAGAAGAAGGGATTGAAGTGTGGTAATCCCCATAGGGGGTAATTTTTCACTTTTTGTCTCTCTGTCTCTCTGTCCCTCCAGTGAACAAACATGCCCCATAGCAAAAATCTCTCTGAAAAAAAAAGAAAAAGAAAAGAAAAAAAACAGTAGGAAAGTTGTCATTATTTGTAGAAAATAATATTGATAATCCAATAGAATCAGTTAAAACCTATTAGAATTAATAAGAAACTGGTAAAATTGTTAAATATGAACAAACCAAAAATATCCTATATATTAGCAATGAACAATTTAAAAAGGTCATTTATAAAGGATTCTATTCCAACTAGCAACCAGTAAATAAACAAACAAACCTAGTAATACATTTAACAAGAAATTCATAGGGTCTATAAAACTTAACTGGACAGGGCCAGTCAATGACATTGTTGTAGGATGGCTGGATTTTACATGGACAGCAACATGATCCAATTCCTGGACACAGCAGCTTGAAAAACACATCACGTCTATGTGTATCTGTGTCTAAAATCTCAAGAGGAAAATGGAGAAGGGATTATGTTATAGGTAGACATTATGAGCAGGACATTCCAATATGCCAACAAAGGAGGCACCTAACATATCAATCACTGTTATTAGGGACCTCATCTAGAGCCTATGGCACCAAGAGAGAAGAGGTTATCTAGCTGAATTGCTTGGTCAACATCCTAACTCCCACTAGGGCAATAACTAATACGGCACTCCTATGTGGATGCTCACACTTTCAAAGTCTACACTGGGCATGTGTAATTGGGCAATAAGATACCTTACCTGAAGGGGAAGTACACAAATGCAGATGGAAGCCTGGAATTCAAACATAGGAAACAGCTACAGTGACAGACCTCCCCTTCTGAATATTCATGACAAGACCCCACAATCAAAGTAACACCTAACTTCATTCCCAACACATGTGTCCTTCTCTGGCAGCTGCCATCCGCATGCCTTTCTGGTGTGAGGGTATATTTCTTTTCTGTTAAAAATCTTTACTTTTCTATTAAAAGCTTCTCTTTTCCTACTTTATTTGTGTTTGTGATGTTTTTCTGCATTTTAGGGTAAATTTCTAATCTTAGATCTGAAGAGTTGAGTAACCCAGCTCAGCTCCCCTATCGGACAACTACAGTATGGCTATCCCCTGCTTTCTCACTTTCTCTCTTGGTCTCTAGTGAGGACACACACCCTATAACAAACAAATGAAAAAGCTATACAAGATATTGAGAGGGAAAAATATTGCAACTTATGTAACAGATAAAGGGTTAATATCCCGAACATGTACAGAGCTTCTACAATTAATAAGAAACAATGACTCATAAAAATATGGACAAGGAATATGAATCAGCGCTTGAAGATGAAATACAATGATTCTGTGAAAACTGTTCAACCTCACTAGTAGTTATAGTGCAAATTATGCAAGATTTTTTTTGTTGTAACACTGACAAAAATGTTTTAAATAGTGACAATATTTCATACATTTTTGTGAGGGTAAGGTGGGGATATAAGTGTAGAGATCAGAATTTGACACCTCAAAATATGCCTCTTTGATATGTGAATTATTTTGAGCTAATTATTTTCAGAAACTGCAGACACTTAAGTTCTAAAAACACAGTAGAAGTTATCCTTTTGTATGAGAAATTTGCCCCTATAAAGGAAATCTCCTTTTGTAAAGGTGTCTTCTCTCTGTACCAGGAAGAGAATGAGAACTCTTAATCACAGCAGACTCTTATCAATGGACAAGGCACTTACTTGAATCTATTACTACATGACAAACCTTACCCTTGTTTACTGTGCTTTTCCTAGGGATCTCTTTGTAATTGGCCTTCGCCACACTTTTCTCTCTCTTTCAACAGATGTTTGTGACTTCAAAGTCATCTCTTTGGGATTTAAGTATACTCATTTCTCTAGGTATTTCCCAGGTGTATATGGTGTATACATGCCAACAAACTTATTTTTCTCTTTATAAGTATTGCTAGATTGGCTCCTGAATGGCCAATGGCCATTGTCCTTTAGGTAATGTCCCATCAGAAAATAAAGAGAAGGCTGTGGCAACCTTTGGCCAGAATCCTTCTGCCAGAGCCCTCCCTTACTGGTAGCTGACATCTATAGATGGTCCAAGTGGCAAGTAAGCTAATCAAAGTACCCACCATTCTTCTGACCCTCCACCTCCACCTCTCCACAGAAATACATCACATCTCCTTGGTGCGGTGGGCTGAAGCACCTCAAGCCTCAGACATTGGGATGCTCTTTCTCTCAATAAATCTTCCTTTTTTTCTAGAGATTGCATCTCCTGAGTCTTACTCCAAACCCTAACAGATACCTATTCTGTATAATTTTAAGAGTTGAGAAAAACTTATTTGTTTCTCCCCCATAAAAATACCGCAATTTTAATCATACTGAAGGATTCTGGTTTTGCTAAGATCTTTCTCTGAGCATTTACATTTGAGAAAAGAAAACCACATTATATAAAATTTTCATGAATAAAGACCAGATTCTTCTTCATTGTAAGAAAAGAGGATGTTTAAGATAAAAAGTCACTTTATTTGAAATATTTAAGAAACTAGGTTCTCAATTCTTTCAGGAATAAAGACAAAAGGAAAAGGACATCATTTGAAAAGAAAAGGCATTTTCATGCAAAACTGCCTGAACAATGCACCCAGAACACTTTAAGATCATCATTGCTTTGATAGTGAATGCTAAGGAAAGACAAAAAAAACTTCCTATGTTCACTGGCAAAGAGTTCTTCTTTCACAAGCTAGTTAGTCACTTAGAATCCAAATATAATTTGTATCCTAATTCTTTGGTTTATTTCACTTTAAAATAAACTTACATGTCACATGACATCTCAGAATAATAAGAAAACAAAACAAATTGAATCCTGAATATAAATCTTAACTTAGTCCATTTTCTACTACTAGAACAGAAAACCACAGACTCGGTAATTAATAAAGAAAAGAAATGTATTTCTCACAATTCTGGTGACTCGTAAGTCCAAGGACATGGCGCTTGCATCTTATCAGCATCTGGTAAAGGCTTTGCTGTGTTAGCTCATGGCAGAAATGTAGGTGAACACATGGAGAGATGGAGGCTGATTTTACCCTTTTTTCAAGAGCCCTCTCCCATCATAATTAACCCACTCCTGTGATAACAGAGCCCTCATGACATATCACTTCTTAGAGGTCCCACCTCTCAATACTACTACAATGGCAATCACTTTTCCAACATATGAACCTTAGGGGATATATTCAAACTATAGCACGCTTCTTTTATTCTTTCAGCTAGTCATCAAATTTGAGCCCTTACTTTGTCATTACCTCTAAGAAATCCACACTCTCTTATACACAGCCCTTTCTTCCATGGTAATACAGGAACTCAAAACACAAGCACCAATGTAAATATGAGAGAGGAAGGATATAAAAAGAAATAAGCCCACGAGGAGATGTGGGCATATACAGATACATGCCGGTACCTCAGAAAGAGAAGGAACACATTTCAATGTAAGTAGGGAGGTGAAAACATGTTCATTTGTTAAACATTGTCTTCCATTTCTTCATATATCCTTACAATGGGTATGGAGTGGCACTAAACATAATTCTGAAAATACAAAAATAAGTAAGACACAGTCCTTTAAGGACAAGTTTAGTGGGAGAAACAGAAAGATAAACAAATATAAGGCAATATGATTACTGCTCTGAGCAGGAATATATGAAGAACCATGAGGAAGCACAGAGAAGGGAGCCTCTAACTATTTTTGGAAATCAGAAATAAACCCATAAATATTTTACCTTGATTTTTAAATGGCAGAATTGTGCAGTAGAATTTCTATTATATTTGGTGTAGGGATATTAATCACCCAAAGCAATAGCTAGAAACACCAATCCAAAGATGTGAATAGAAAGTAAGGAAGATCTTGTAGGATATACACATTTGGGTAAGTGGAAAGAATTAACAAGCTTGAAGCAAAGCAAAAATATCTACTCTTTCCAATTCTGTTCAACACTGCAGTAAAAACAATAAAACAGGAAGGCAGGAAAAATAAAAGGGGAATATTGGAAAGGAAGAAATAACCATTTTTATTCAGAGGTGACATAATTATTTACCTTAAAAATCCTCATGAAGCTATTAAAAAATTAGAATAAGTAAACTTAGAAATTCAATACACAAAAGTTAATTGGATTTTTATATGTAAGCAATAAGCAATTGGAAAATTAAGCAAAAAATTATAATATCATCAAAAACATATCATAATTAGGAAAAAAACTTGACAAAGGTTGTGGAAGACTTGATTTTGAGACCTCAAAATATTACCAAGAAATAATAAAAACACCCTAAAAATAAATGAAAATAAAGACCATGTTGATGGGTCGGCAGTCAGAAACTGTTAAGATGTCATTCTTCCCTGAGTTCATCGATAGATTTAATAAAGTCCCAATCAAAATCCAAACAAGTTTTTTTTTTTTTTGGAGTTTTTTGCTATAGGGCGCGTGCACTCACCAGACAGAGAGAGAGAGACAGAGAGACAGAGAGACAGAAAGTGAGAAATCACCCCCCCCGGGGGGGATGGCCACACCGCAATCCCTTCTCTTCCATTCTCCTCTTGGGATCTTGAGCACGCATGCACACGCACCCAGTGTGAGTTTAAGCCACTGGGTCTGGGACTCGAACTGTTGTCGACTACGTGGGAGTCCAGTGACATAGCCATTACGCTAACTGCTGGTCCCAAAATCCAAACAAGTTTTTATGTAGAAATCAACAATTTGATTTTATGGAAATATAAATGATAGAAAATGACCAATATAATTTGAAAAAGAACAATGTGAGTATTCACTTGAGTTAAAAACTTCTTATAAAATTATAATAATCAAAACAGTGAGTTATTGATTCCCTCTGAACTGACTGAAAAGGCACTTAAGGGAAATTTCTGGGACAAAGTAAACATATTGATGAGGTGTTGATTCACAGGTATTTAATATATCAATACAAATATTTGAGTACTTATTACATGCCAGTTTGTTTTAGGTACTTGCGATATATAGTAAACAACAACAAAGAAGAAAGGACAGAAATGCTATATTAGTCAGGATTCTCTGGAGAGACAGAATCAATAGAATATAAATATACATATGTGAGAAGGGATTTATTGGGCAAATTGGCTTACGTGATTTTAGCAGCTAAGAAGTCCTATGAAAGTTCATCAGTAAGCTGAAGACCCTGAAATGCCAATAGGATGCTCATTCTCAATCCAAAGACTCCAGAAGCATAATATAAATCTAGTCAGAGGTCAAAAGTCTAAGAACCCATGGAGCCACTGTTATAAATCCAGGAATCCAAAATTAAGCAACCTTAAGTTCTGATTCCAAGGCAGCAGAAGTTTATCTCCACTCTTCAGTAAATATCAACCTACCTTCTCTATTTGTTCTCTCCCCAGCATCAACCAATCCTGGTCACTGATAGTGTCTACCCACCTTGCGGGTAGACAGAGCTTGTACACCTAGCCCACTAAGAATATTAGCACTGAGTGGTAGCACAAAATGAGAATTCATTTTGTTGTTGTCATCCAGAGTATTCTGGAAAATAGTCCCTTTCTCTCTCTCTCTTTTCTTCAGTTTCCAGAGGATGAGTATGGTCTCCAGAGAGAGACAAAGAGAAAGGGAGAAACCACCCTTCATGGGGTGTGGTCATGCTGCAACTCCTTCTCCTCCATTTTTCTATCCTTTTGGGATTTTGGACAAGTGTGCACACATGCCCAGTATACTTTTCAGGCCACCAGGACTGGGATTCAAAACCCAGTTGGTCAAGTGGGATCCAGCTTCTTTAACTACCAGGCTACAGGGTCAGTCATGTTTATCTTGCTCTTTCCAAAAAAAAAAAAAAAAAACAAGTGCCCACGCATACCTGGATTCTGTGTGTCTGTACTTCCTTGCCCATCTCTCAGAAACTGGGGTCATCACCATAGCGAGCAAATTTGTACTCTGGGTCCAAAAGTGAAGCTCTGGATACCAGCTCAGCTGCCATACAGAGATAGCCTCCACTTTGACCCTGTATCCTCTGTAACTTAGCCCCAGCATATGCTCCATTCCTGGCTTTCTGGCTACTTCACAAGCATTTGTACATCACAGCTCTGTTACCAACTCAGTAGCAAGAGTCTCTGAGCCCCAGGCATCAATGCCATTACTGCTCCATACCCAAGAGCTAAGGTTCCCGCACCAAAACTAGTCTCTGTAAGAGGTGCAAGGCACAGATAATCAACATAAGTCAACAGGAATATAAAAAGCCAAAGAGACAGAACACCACCAAAAGAACATCATAATTTCTCAGTAGATCATCCAGAAAATGGAGACATACAAACCACCTGACAAAGAGTTTAAAATAATTGTCTTATGGAAGCTCAGCAAAGTTCAAGAAATTATAGACAACCACTTCAATAAAACCAAGAAAACAATAAAAAAAAAATTAGAAATTCAATGAAGAGATTAAAATTATATTTTAAAAAATCAACTAGAAGTTATGAAGTTCAAAAACTATAATTAATTGTTCAAATAGACAAAAGACTCTATGAACTCAAAGACAAGTTTCTGAAAATATACAGGGACCAGCCCCATAACTCAGCAGTTAAGACAGCAAGATTCCAAACAGCCAATTGCAGTTTAAGCTCCATCCCTGAAGAACACTGAGTCCATGTGTGTGCATGCATAGGACTCTGGTAAGGAGGAATGGGTGAGAGGAGTTGTGGTGTGACCATGTCCTATTGGGGGATACTTTCTCTCCCTCTGTCTCTGTCTCTCCTCACATATCCTCTGGCTACTTTTTATTTATTTATTTATTTATTTATTTATTTAGATAAGAAAATATATAGTCAGAGGTAAAAAAAAATGACAGAGAATGAAGAAAGCCTACAGATTTTATGGGACTGCATCAAAAGAGCAAATATTGGCCCAGCTACTGTGATATGAACAGCTAAGATGCTACTATGTTCAAAGGCTGGTACGATAAGGGGAGGCCTGATTTGATTCCCAGTCCGTGCAAAGGCTGGACATGGTGACATGTTCCTGTAATCTCAATGATTCTGAAGGCTGAGGCAGGAGGATCTCAAGCTTGCAGCATAATAAGACCTTCTCCTGAAAATTATCTGGTTGTGGTGGTGCATGCCTATTATCCTAGCTGGGAGGTTGAGGCAGAGGAGAACATGACATAGTGAGACTATGTGTTAAAAATAAATAAGTAATAAGCAAATATTCAATATATAGTAGTTTTTATCTTTAAAAAAAAAGGAAAAGAAAGAAACAAAGAGGTAGAATGCTTATTTAAAGATATGCTGGGTGACTGGTTGAAGCTAGTAGCTTTGCCAGATACCAGGCTGCCTGTGGCTGCAGGCCTTAATGACCAGGACCCATGGCTCATCACTCCCCACTCACCTTTGGACTTCAGTTTTGTCTCTTGGGACTTTAAGATGAACATGCACCATCCAGAAACCAACTGAAGCTAGCGGCCTTGCAGGACTCCAGGCTGCCTGTGTCTGAAGGCCCTAACGGCCAGCACCTGTGGCTCATCTGCCCCCCCTCTTTGGACTCGCCTTTGGACTCTCAGGACTTCGGTGTTTTGAAGAGTGCCTGACGAACATTGCCTGACACACAATCTTTTTGTTGTTCCTGAGGTGAAGCTTAGCAGCTCAATTGGAAGCTCACCTGTTCTTTAGAAACAAGAAGGACTTTGGGTCACCCAGGACCGGTGGCAACAGTGCAGGGTACCGGTGAGCAACAGGGAGGCAGACCAGAAGAGAGATCACCAATTTTCCACTCCTCCAAACCTTTGAACACTCAGAGGTACCTTGAATAATTTAGGAAGGAACATATAGATCACCGGATGACTAGGAACAATCACAGAGGCTCAAGAAATATGAGCAACCAACAGAATGTCTCTCCCCCAAGGGAAAACATCAATTTCACATTACCCACAGACAACACAATGGGAGTCATTGACATGTCGGATAAGCAATTCAGAACACTTGTAGTGACCAAACTAACTGAGATGCAAGAGAAAAGAAACAATGAACTCCAGGAGATGAGGAAGTCTTTTCGTGATTTGAAAGAAGAAATAGACACCTTAAAAAAAGAATCAGATGGAACTGTTAGGGATGAAGAATGTGATACAAGAAATTAAAATTCCCTCAAAAGTATTAAAAGTAGACTAGATCATGCAGAAGATCAAATCTTGAATGTATAAGACAAAACCTCTGACCTAGAAAAAAGTATCAAGAAGACTGAGAAAACAACCAAGAAAAATTAGGGTAATATACAAGGAATATTGGATACCATCAAGCACCCCAACATCTGGATAATTGGTATCCCATAAGAGGAAGAAAATAATAAGGGCATTGATAATTTATTCTATAAAATCCTGGAAGAAAACTTTCCAAATATAGAGAGGCATCCAAATACCCAGACCCAAGAAGTACATAGGACTCCAAATAGAATCAACCCAAGAAGATCCTCTCCAAGGCACATCACAGCCAGATTGGCAAAAACAACCCACAAAGACAAGGTACTAAAATTGGCAAGGTGGAAATGTCAAGTTACTTAAAAAGGTCACCCCATCAGGCTACCATCAGACCTCTCGTAAGAAACAATTCAGGCAAGGAAAGAATGGGAAAATACAAAGTGTTGAATGAAAAACAATTTCAACCAAGAATACTATACCGAGCAAGATTATCTTTCATATGGGAAAAAAAGACAAAAACATTTTCAGATAAATAAAACCTGAAATGGAAGAATTTGCCAACTCCAGACCAGCTCTTCAAGAGATTTCGAAGGGAGTACTACACCAGGAAAACTAAAAAGTCAGATGGACAGTTATAAGAGAACAAAAAACAACCAAGTAAATGACTCACTTAATGATAGAAACAGGTCCAGAAACATGGATAACAACATTGATAGCTTAAATTCTCCAATTAAGAGAAAAGAAGTAGATGAATATGGAAGACTTACTGTTGAGTGAAGCAAGCCATGCTATGAAGGAGAAGCATTGTATATCCCCACTTAATATATACCGAGTGTCTGCACTCTAAAAAAAAAAAAATTTGAAACCATACTTCTTCTGTTGTTACAGAGTCATAAAATTAGACAATACTATAAGAAATATTTTTAACATTATCTTTAAAATTCAGTATTTTGAAATTTTGAAAGTTGTTTGTAAACTGTCAAGAACTATGGAGTATGAGCTAAAATTTTTTGCTATGTAAAGTAAATGTTTGTGGAAAAATGTAAAAATAAATAAATGAAAGAAAAAAACTCAAAAAAAAAAAAAGAGAGAGAACACAACTGGCCCAAATGGAAAAAAATTTAAAAAATATAAAAAAAAAAAATATAAAAAAAGGGAACCAGTAGTTAGCGTAATGGCTATGTCGCTGGACTCCCACATAGTTGACCGCGGTTCGTGTCCCGGACCCGGTGGCTTAAAACTCATGCCAGGCGCATGTGCGTGCGTGCCCAAGATCCCAAGAGGAGAATGGAGGAGAAGGGATTGCGGCGTGACCATCCCCCCTGGGGGGTGATTTCTCGCTTTCTGTCTCTATGTCTCTCTCTGTCTGTCTGGCGAGCGCACGCACCCTACAGTGAAAATCTCTCAAAATATATATATATATAAAAAATGAAAAAACAGAAACCCTCTATCTGTTGCCTACAAGAAATGCACTTTATGGATAAAGACATACAAAGACTAAAAGTGAAGGGCTGGAAAAAGATATTCCATGCAAATGGAAATCAAAAAAGGTCTGAAGTTGCGATATTAATTTTAGACAAAATAGGCTTCAAGACAAAGACTGTAAGAAGAGACAAAGGGCATTATATAATAATAAACGGGCTAATTCAGCAAGAAGACATAAAGCTTATAAGTATCTATGTACCCAACTCAGGAACACCTAAATATATGAAGGAAAGACTGTTGGAGCTAAAAGGAGAGAGAGGGAGCAACACTATAATTGTTGGGTATCTCAACACCCCGTTATCTCATTTAGACAGATATTTTAGACAAAAAATAAATAGAGAGATATAGGACCTAAATGATACTATAAATAGAATGGACTTGATAGATATCTATAGGACTTGCCACTCTAAGACCACAAAATATACATTTTTCTCACCCTAACATGAACCCTTTTCAAAGATTGACCATATGATATGATACAAACCAAGCCTTTACAGATTCGAAGGCATAGAAACTATATCCAGCATCTTCTCTGACCATGATGGAATTAAACTTGATATTAATTTCAAGAAACACCCTTGAAAATTAATATTTCAAGAAAATACACCAACACATGGGAACTGAGCAACCTATTTCTGAATGACTTCTCAACTACTGAAGAAATTAAGTCTGAAATAAAAAAAATTTATGGAAACAAATGATAATGAGTACATGAGTTTCCATAATCTATGGGACACAGCAAAAGAAGTCATAAGAGGGAAATTCATAGCAATTAGTGCACATAAGAAAAAGATGGAAAGGTGACAAATAGATAGCCTAACATCATGCCTCAGGAAATTGGAAAAACAATAACAACAACAACAAATGCCAGACAAAAAGAAATAATAAAGATTCAAGATGAAATAGGAAATAAATGAACCATACAGAAAATAAATTAAATCAAAAGCTTGTCTTTTGAAAAGATTAACAAGATTGACACACAATTAGTTAGGCTGATAAAGAAGAAAGAAACCAGATAAATCAAATACATGGTGAAACAGGCAACATTACAACAGGCATAACAGAAATACAAAACATCATTAGAGGATATTATGAGCAACTATATGCCAACAAACAAGAGGACATGAAGGAGATCCTCCTGAGTGGCCTGAAAATATGCTGGATGCTCACAAGTCCAAGATCCTGATGAGATGGAAGTCTGGAGGAAAGGGATCCAAGCATAATGGGACTTTGTAGGGTGTGCCTCTGTCTCTCACACAGACACATTGCATGTGTGCTCTCTCATGAATAGAATAAACCTTTTTAAAGAAGTTTTTACCTTAGGGTACGTGTGCTTGGTGGAGAGAGAGACAGTGAGAGGGAAAATGAGAAATTACCCCCCAGGTGGGATGGTCACGCCATAATCCCTTCTCCTCCATTCTCCTCCCAAGATCTTGGGCACACACAAACATGGGCCTGGTGTGAGTTTCAAGCCACTGGGTCCAGAATTCGAACTGCAGTTGGCCATGTAATAGTCCAGTGATGTACTTGTTACACCATCTGCTGGCTCCAGGAAGAAAGTAATTACTAAAAATATTTCATTTTTAAAAAATTCCTTTGAAAGTGACCAGCAGATGGCTTAATGGTTACATTACTAGACTCCCACATGGTCAACCACAATTCAAGTCCCAGACTGGACTCTTGAAGCTCACTCCAGGCTCATGTGTGTGCATACCCGAAATGCTAGGGAGGAGAATGGAGAAGAGGGGATTGCAGTGTAGCTATTCTCTGGGTGGGGGACGAGGAGAGGATTTTTCACTTTCTGTCTCTCTGGTGAGCATGCCCTATAGCAAAAGTCTCTCTTTAAAAAAAATTTCCCTTAACAATGCCTTTCCTTTTGTTTTGTTTTGTTTATACCTTGGATCCTCATAAAGTCAGTCAAATAACAATTTCAAAGATCTAAACTGACACTATGAAGTATCCCATAGATTCTTATGCAGTTAAAATAAACATGAAATGCAAAAGAAAGCACAAATGTTAGACACCAATCTTTCCTCTCAAAGACTTAGCCAGCCCTTGAGAGATATATCAAGAAATCACAAGCTAGCCATGGTGGCACTGTGGTAACATAGTACTCCACAATGCTGTGACAACATAGGAAGTTCTCAGGTTCAAGTCCTGAGGTCTCTCCCCTGTGGGTACCAGGGATACTCAGTCCTGGTTGTCTGAGACTTAGGGTTGGATTGCAGCATGAAGACTCTGTTGAAGGTTCTTGTTTCTCTGTCTCTGTCTCTCTTTCTTTCTCTCTCCCCTTTTCTGATAGAAGAAATAAATAACTTTTTTTTAACAAAAGAAGTCACAGCAGTAGTAGAGCTCAGAAGCATGTACTTAGATGTATGACATGAAGAAAAGAAAATTTAGCTACTATTTTATAGTTTACTCCTGCTATGAATAGCATAATTGAGTCTAGTTTTAATCAAATTCCTGTCAGGTTGGCCTGTCCTGTCACTGAGAATTTAGTGTCAAGCCATTGACTGAGTTAATGACTCCATAAGAAATAAGGGCCCATCTATTTCACAGCAGTTGATCTCTGGTTCTATTGCCTTAAGGAAACACTTGGTATTTACTTAACATGATGCTTATTAAATCAAAACCAAATGTGAATTAATTAACTGGAGAGTATTTACTAATTTCCCAACTGATATTAATGCTGGTTTCCCATAGCAAATGCTTTGGGGTGAAAAGCACTCAACCTATGTATATTTCCAAGTTTTACCCCACTGTGCTCAGTTTTAATTTGTGTGACAAGTTTCACTTCACAAAGTACCTCCTCCTCTTTGATTCTCTCTAAATGCACACTGAGGTCTGTTTATATATTCATTTCTGCTTAGAATCACAGATATCTCCTCCTTCATGTCTCCTCCCCAAAGGACCAAAAAGGCCCCTTGAGTGGCTATAAATGTTTCATTATAAACACTTAACTAAAAACTGCATCACAATTAGAGACAATCTGGTCTGCAGTCTCCTGCCAAAAAGGAAAGTCTTTCAAGCTGTGCATTTTTACTATTAACTTTCCAGTGTGGCTTTAGAATCTCAATCAATTCTTTAAGAAATGTAAATGCTCTTTTCCCTTTGGCCCGGCAGTAGCCACTGGGAAATACATATGTATATTCCTTCTCAGCTATGCATGTGCTGTAACAATAATCAAAGTTGGAAAGCTGAAGATACTCCAGATATCCAATTTTTTTTTTCCATCTTACTGTCAGAAATCATTTAACTCTCAGTCTTCTACTTGACCCTACCAGGTAGATAGTAGAAGTGCATATATCCAAATACAGGCTGTCCACAGAATTTTTTTTTCTTTCAAGTTGATTCATTTCTTCCATGAGAGGGTCACTCCTAACAGGATCGTCATGCCGTGATACACTCCTGATCTGAGTAAGCCTGGCTCGCAGGCACCCAGCATGCAGAAAGAGGCCCCAAGACACAATCCTGGAACCTCCACTTGTGGACCAGTTGTGTTACCACTGCACAACTGCCTGGCCCCACACAGGATAAATTTTAGTCTGTTCCCCCAACTCTATTTCCACTTCTGCTGTCAGGCCCTCGCCAGTAGTCTCCTCTCCCTCTGACCACCCTCCACTCTCTTGCTATGGCACTTCAGGGTCCTTCATGCCCTGAGCAGATAGTCCTTCTAGACTCATCTGCATTCTCCCAACACCCAACTCCAGTAACAGACCTATCTGCTCATGGCATCCCTGCAGTTCTAAAGCACACATGGTATATGTGCTGCCCTACCTTGTCCATCTTACCTCTGCCTGCAATGTTCTTATGCCTCTGGCCATCTCCCACCTGTCCTTCCAAACCCGGTTCAAAGTCTTTTCCCTGCCTAGTCTTCTCTGATTGCTCTCCCCATCCCTGGTTTGCACATACCGTGGGACCTTTCACTATCTTAATATTTATCATGCAATTTAATTCTGTGTTTAGAAGGCTGTCTTTCCACTAACCTGTGAGCTCCTCAAAAGTGAGGATTTTCAGGACCAGCAGTTAGAGTAATGGCTATGTCGTTGGACTCCCATGTAGTCAACCACGGTTCATGTCCCGGACCCGGTGGCTTAAAACTCACACTGGGCACGTGTGCGTGCGTGCCCAAGATCCCGAGAGGAGAATGGAGGAGAAGGGATTGCGGCGTGGCCATCCCCCCTTGCGGGGAGATTTCTCGCTTTCTGTCTCTCTGTCTCTGTCTGTCTGTCTGGTAAGTGCACGTGCCCTATAGCAAAAAAAAAAAAAAAAAAACCCTCTCCAAAAAAAAAAAAAAGTGAGGATTTTCATCCTTGTATTTCCAGCTGCTAGCACCATGCCTGACAATCTTTACAAAATGACCAGAAGAAAATTATATATATGTAAGGGATATGAACCTTCCCCTTGCACATGAAAGCAGGCAAATGCCACTTTAATGGACATGGATGACCTCTGCTTGGAGTAGACCTATATCCCTGACCAAAGAAAGAAATATGAAAATGATACCTGCACTTGCAGATATGGTCTCACCAATTATGTCTGTGCCTTATGAGACTCACCATAAATCATGGCAGTATTGAGACACTTGGATGTAGATGTAGCTACAGATATAGATACATATATACTATAATCTGGTATATATGTGCATCTGATGTAGGTAGGTATGTGACTATACATGCTTAGTCACATGGACAACAGCTGCTTCTTTTCCCTGTTAGCTTTGTGATTTACCAATGACTGGATCTCAGAATAAGAGGACTAAAAACTAAAAACACTAAAACAAACAGATAAATAAATAAATACATAAATAAGATTAAATTAGAAAAGAAAACGCTCTTACCTTGCAACCGTGCTCAGTTCTCTACGTTACTGGATTGTCAGAGTCAAGTAAACTAGATCAGTGGAAAATCCCCATGTCTTATTTCCATTTCCAGCCTTCTCCCAAAAAAAGCCTTTTTCTAACTGTTAACTAACAACACTGACCTTCCCTGTCAACCTTTATGTAAAGATGCTAATAAGCAACAATAATGTGAAAGAGGGTGAAACCAAACTGAGAGAGAGAATCAAAAGAACAAGGTTTTCTCACAGCTAGGCATTGATTTGAATAAAAATGCCAAGTCTCTGTTGTTTGCTCCTTGGCCTCAGGTACCTGGATGATAGTCTAGACCTGCAGATGTCAAGTGCCTTTTCCTGAGTTTACAGAGGAGCCTCTCAGTAGCACAGGGGATGAGAGGGGATACCCATCCCTTACCTTCACCATAAAGTACTGGCTTTTTTTTCCCACTCGTACTCTCACCAGAGGGAGACAGAAGAAAGAGAGAGAAGAGGGAGAGCCCCTCTCCCCCAAGCCCCCACCCCAGGAAAAAATCACACTACAATTCCCTCTCCACTTCTCCCTTGGGATTTCAGGCACACATGCACATGTGCCCAGCTGTTTCTCAAGCCAACAGGTCCAGGACTCAAACTGTATAGTTGGCTATGTAGAATCCTACCACTTTAACCACGAGGCCATGGGCTGACCCAAAAGTGCCAGCTTTTTTTTCCATTTCAAAGTTGAGTTTGTATAGAAGATTCTGATTGAAAGATGAGTTCTATAGCTAAAACAAAAACAAAGATACCAGTCCAGAAAAATGAGGTCATTTGCTCGGATGAAATTCCACCTGGCTTTTACAGAAATAAGAAAGGTTCAGATGCGGCCTAGCAGGCTGGGCCATAGCCTGCAGTTCCTCACGGCATAGTGTAAGAAACCCAGAATTAGAGACAGGAGACCAAGATCCAAACCCTGGATGTGGCTCACTCCCTCTCTCCTATAAGCACCCCAGGCTTCTTAAGGGTAACAACCCTGTCTATTTCCTACATCACGAAATCCTCAGAGCCTAGTAAAGTGTCTGGGAGATAGTATCTGTTTACTAATTAGCTGTTGACTAAACAAATGAGTAAAGGTTCCTATGTTTGTCTCAGATTCTGGATTCTGGACTTGCTAAGTTAACCTCCCTAAGCTTCAGTATCTTCACCAATGAAACAAGCATAATGCTTATGCCAGGGAATTGTTTCAAGGATTAAGTAAGGTGATTTATGTAAAATGCTTAAACACAATACCTAACCCAAAAAGGCATCTACTAATAAGTGTTATTAACTACTTTTACAATTAATATTACTACTAGTACTCCCTAGACAAGACTGAAGTTCCTTCTTAAAAGGCAAGTCAAAAAGAAGCTGGGACTCCTAGGCAAATTACTTACCTTCTTGGAGTTTATAGAGCCCCACCTTAAAGCAAGAATAAGAATATCTTCCTGCCAACGTTGTTGTGGAAATAAACAAGATAGCATAATGTGATGGTCAATCCTGTGTCAAGTTGACTGAGCTAAGGGATACCCAGATGACTGAGAAGACATTATGTCTGGCATGTCTGCAATGTGTTTCCAGAAGAGATTAGCATTTGAAACAGTAGACTGAATACGGAAGATTGTCCCTCACTAATGAGGGTAGCCATCATCTAGTCTTTTTGAGGGCACAAAGATTGGGTTGTAGGAAAAATCATGATGCAGTTTTGCATGGAAAAAACATAGAAAAAATACATCATGATTTTTCCAACAACCTAATAGAACAAAAGAGAAAGGAAAAGGGATTCTCTCTCTCTCCCCCCCCCCTTCTTTCTCTCTCTCCTTGAGCTAGGACATCTATCTTCTTCTGACCTTGGACACTAAAGCTCCTGTTTCTCAGGCCTTCAGACCTGGGCTGTTTTAGACCACTGGTTTTCCAGGTTCTCCAGCTTACAGATAGCTAGCTTCTCAGCCTCTATGACGACATGAGCCAATTCCCATAATAAATCCCCTCTTACATAACAAGTGGTTGTGTCTCTCTGGAGAGCTCTGACTGTATATAGTTGTTCATGTAGTTGTTTTTCAATAAATATTAGTCAGTTGCCAATCAACGTACTTATGTGGGTAGTGACAAAGCTGAAGTACATTCTGTGAATCTGCATAGATCATTCCATCCTCATAAGGTAAGCAGTATTAGCCCCATTTTATAATAGAGAAATTGAGGCTCAGAAAGATTAAGAAATTTTCTTGATAGCACACAGCTAAGAATCTGAGTAGTGGGATTAAAACTGAGATGTACCTCCCCAAGGCATACAACTTTTCTCTTCATCCCACCACTTTTGGAAGTCTTATCCATGAACACCTGCCCGGCCCCATCTGCACTGTCCCAGGAAGGATGTGTATTTGAACTAGAACTTCACCCACATGTTGAAGCTGGGACCTAGGGCACCTCTGCCCTCCTGAATCCATCAGCTGTGGAGACTCACATTAGCCCCACACCAAGCAGGGAGGACACCCCTTAGGTTGCTTACGAGAGACGCAAAATTGCCATCCACACATAAGTAAACAAAGATCTTACAGTCTGCATTGTGACTTGGTCTCCTTTTTATGCCATTTTATCTCCACTCCTCCTTTTCCTCTTTCTCAACTTTCTCCAGTCTGTATTTTACATGCTTGTTAGATATCTTAAATCAGATGAGAAATAAGGTAGAGGCGGCATAAATAAGGTGGCAGACAAATTCCACAAGAGGCTCACTTGAGTTTTCCAGGAAAATCAAAATAGGCTCAAAGAGAAGCAGTCCTTCTTTCTTACAGATCTCAGCACATTCCCTACTCATGACAGGTGCATCACACAAGAGTCTCAAGAAACTGTGAATGAGAGGCCAGCTGTCCTAGACACAGGACCTTTAGGCCAAGTGGAAACAAGCAAACAAAGGGAAGCTTAGAGGCCTAACTTTGTAAAACAGAGGCAAGAAGACTGAATCCATGATGCAGGGTGGGTGGAGGCTCACAGAGCACTTACCTGCCTGACAGCCACCAGCAGCTCTTCAAGTAACAGAGAGGGAACAGAGGAATCTACCTGGTGCCCTCCCTGTCCAGGAACAAGATTTAGGCAGTGTTTCCAGAATGGTGAAAGGCCCAGAGCCATAATGGCTAAACATGACATTTTGTCTGAAATCAACCTAGCTTCAGGTTTGAGAGGGTACTGGTGATTTTAATTACACAAGAGAGGGGCTATTTTTAACATGTAAATTAAATCATATATCTCCCTTGCCTAAAATCTTCCAATGACTTGCTATTTCACTTAAATAAAAACCCAAGTCCCTCCCCAGAGCCTACAATGCCTTGCAGGGCCTGCTCTCCGTCTCCTCTCAGAGTTGACTCTCCACCTTCTCCCCTGCTCACTGCACTCAGGCCACCAGCTCGCCCTGCTGTTCCCACTGCCTGGGATGCTTCCACTCCCAGCTGTTCTCAAAGTTAGCTCATAGGTTTCAGCTGAGCCAGAACCTCCTCAATAGGATTACCCTGAGGAGTTCAGGAAAAGCCATCACAAGATATGTTATTTTGGAATATTGATTCTTTTTAACTGAAGGCATTTTAAAAACAGCTAGTGCAGGGAGTGACTTTCTCTAAACTCCCCTTATCTGCCTAAAGACAAGACCCTCTGATAGGGACTCCATTGTCATCCATCTCCTCCCTGCGAGTTTCATCAACCAGGAAATATGAATAACTCTTATCACAAGAGAGGAAACTAGAAATCACCACCTCTCCCAGACCAACTCTCATGAACTATTCCATCTTCCATCTAAGTCTTCCAAGGACCCATTTATCATTCCTAAAAACTATTTACTCTGCCCTAAATGGCCTAATTTACTCTGCCCTAAATGGCCCCCTTCCCCTAATAAGAAGGCATATAAGTTCTCAAATCTCACCATATTTGAGGGGCATTCACATTTTTCATGGATGTCCTCATGCATGTAATATTAAAGATTAGTAAATGAGTATACCTTTTCTCCTGTTCATCTGCTGGGTTCCTGGGAGTAAGATTGTGTCCTTCCTGCTCATCCGAGTGTGGACCGGAGCTCATCGGCACATGGCACAGTGTATGGCCCAGGGCCAGCCCTCAATTAAATTCCTGTTGAATGAATGAATAAGAGAGATCCTGGAAAAAGCAGAAAGACGGTGGTCAAATGCCTCCGATCCCTGACAGGACAGTCCACGATGGCGCCGCTCGGGAACATTACAGCAGTCCCCAAACTTAGATAGGGATCTGAATCTCCCTGGGGAACTTCTTTAAAATATAGATTCCTGGGCCTCACCTGCAGAATCTGTACGTCCGGGATTGGGGAGCTGATGCACAGCCAGGTTTGGGAGTCACTGCATCCAGCATGAAGGCCTCACTGATGATTGGGAACCGCACAATTCTCCCCCTCATTTGGCCAGTGGCCCAGCATTTCTGGATGTTGACAAGGTCGTGCCATTCTCTGTGCTATACGGAGCCCTGTGCTCTCTTGGGCACTTGATAAATCTTAACTGACATTATGATAATAAAGCTTTTCTCTGTATCCTTCTGAATATCTTGTAAGGAAGAATCTGGTTCTGCCCTCTCACTGTGAATGGTGGGCTTGCAGGTCTCGAGCAGAACATTACACAATTCCCCTAGTTAGGAGATGGGAACATGAGTGCATCTTTCCTGAATGTAGTTACTGAGAGAGACACCAAGTGCCCAGCTCAGACTGGGAGGAAAGTGAGTGTGATCTTCAATAGAAGCATATCAAGTGCTATGAGAGTCACTTGAAAAGAAGATGACAGAAAACACCAATAGAAAACTCGTCTTAAGGTAATGTGGGCCTGAAAGTGGGTCTTAAAAGAGAGCCAGTTTGGGAAAAGGTGAGGTATGAATGGAGAGAAATCAAATACCAAGCATGACCTCCCAGCAGAGAGTTGAAAACAATGAAGCGATCTTTCCAGCAGGAAAGATTTTATTAATAACCTGAATAATATAATAAAATGTACAGTTATGAGATGCTTCTCCTTCAGGGAGGTCAAAGCATTTTCCTGTATTGTCTGCTTTTATCTGATTTGATGGTGACCATGGCTGGGACTGAAGTGAGGGAACAGAGACAAGGGGAGACTGAGTGAAATGAAGCCACCTACACACTTTGCAGGTGGCCAAATCAGACCCATGTGAGGTTGCATTGAAAGCCACTGACCCGAGCCAACATTTCATAATCATAAAGAGGACACAGTGTGGATCAGGAAAATCAGACCCTAATCAGGGCACATGGACTCGGAGATGTTAGTTAGGCTCGGACAGCCAAACTAGCTGAGATCTCTAAGACAGATTCTCCAATGGCCATCCCATGAACAATATACCCACCTCTTAGCCCAGTCCTGGGCCAGTAGGATTGAGTTCCCAGCTGTGATCTGTTGATCTCAGGGTCTGATCAGTGTCCTAGCCATGGTGAAGATGGGAGAAGGCCTCTTTGGGTATAGAAGAGGATAGGCAATGCCTCAGAGGAACCCTCTGCCATGTTTTCTTTCCTCTCCACACTTTTCACGCCAGAAAAGAGTCTGGATAAATCCACTAAGTTCCACACATGGATCCTGGCCTCTGCAGGATGTCTCTGCTGAGCTGTTTCAACAAATCCTACAACTTACTAGGCCTGAACATGTGCCTTCCCCCACCTGCAAGTTCGCCCCTTCTACCTTCCCTGTCTCAGTAAATACTGCCAGCACCCAGCACCCTGCACTGCCCTCCCAGCCATTTCCTCAGCCATGCCCTTCCTGGCCCCTCTCCCTATTTCCTCAGCTCCTGCCTTTATGCTGGGTCTTTAATCCCTGAATGGTTACACAGCAGGCTCTGAAGATTGTCAATGCCTCCATCCCTGATGCCCACCCCTTGCAGCTTAGTTTCTACAATGCTGCAGAAGAGGCAAGCTGATGTGCTGAAGTTCTCTGGTAGTTCCCATCTCATTTAGAATAAAATTCAAACTCCTTAGGAGGCATCTAGCTCAGGCCTTCATGATTACATAACACTCTCTCTCCAGTCTTTGTTATGGCAGGAATTAGGGAAATATAGGACTCAGGGGCTATCACGGTGGAAAAGGGGGTGTCTTCGTCTGAACTATCTAAGATAGGGTAATTTATAAAGAAAAGTGTTTTTGTTTTTTGTTTGTTTGTTTAATTTCTCATAGACCTGAGGGCTGGGAAATCGAAGCTCAAGGTGCTGGCAAGTTTCGTGTGTGCAAAGGGCTGCTCTCTGCTTTGAAGTTGGTGCCTTATTTCTGTGTTCTCTGAGGAGTATGAACACTATGTTCTCACATGAAGGAAGAGACAACATGGGGTAACTTGCCCCTTCGAGCCCCTTTATAAGGCACTAACCCATTCATGAAGGTAGAGCCCTAGGTCCTCATCACCTCCTAAAGGCCTGTCTGTCAATATAGTTGCACTGGGGATCACGGTTTAACCTGAGTTTCAGAGGGGACTCAAACATTCAAACCACAGCAGCTGCAAAGGAACCGCAGCCCTCTTCAGCCTCAGCTACCATCAGTGGTCCTATGCCCACTGACACCAACAAGCAGTGCATCATGGTTCCTGTCTCCCACACCTGGGCCGAGGGTACTCTTCCCCTTTCTCTCTACCTGGATAGCCCCCAAATGTTCTATTAGTTGCTTAGTTCTGCTGTAACAACATACCTCAAACTGGATGCATTAAAAAAACAGAAAAGCTCTTTTCTGACTGAAACCATGAAGAGTGGCCTGGAAGAGAAGGAAATGGTTCCCGCTGGAACAGAAACACTTGCTTTCTCACTTTTTCTCTCCTTTTCTCTGTGTCTCTCTCTGCTAAGTGCATGTCCCCTAGAGCAAAAAAATTTTTAAATTCAATTAAATAATTCTTGAAAAAAAATCTAATCTCTGCTGAGTGCATGTTCCCTAGAGCAAAAAAAAAATTAAATTAAATTAAATAATTCTTGAAAAAGATCTCATCTCTGAGAAAATTTCAAGTATACATAATGTTAATTATAGTCGCTTTGTTGCACAACAGATATCTTGAGCTTATTTCTGGGTCTATATGTTTTGTTAATGTTACAAATGGGATCTCATTGGTAAAATTAGTGGCTTGCTATTTCATGCAATGACTTTTATTATTTTTTTAAAGAGAGTTTTTTTTTTTTTTTCCTCCTTGCTATAGGGCACGTGCACTTGCTGGAGACACAAAGAGAGACAGAGAGAGAGAAAGCAAGAAATCAGCTCCCAGGGGGGGATGCTGCAATCCCTTCTCCTCCATTCTCCTTTTGGGATTTTGGACATGCACACACATGCACCTGGTGTGAGTTTAAGCTGCTGGGTCCAGGATTCGAACTGTGGTTGACTATGTCGGAGTCCAGCAACATAACCATTATACCACCTGCTAGTCTCATAGTGCCTTTTAAAAAAAAAAAAAAAGTTTTACTTAAAAATTTTCTTCCATGAGAAAGAGAAAAAGAGAGGAGGAGAGAGTGGCATGCATAACAGAATCTTCATGGAACAGCCTACCACAAGCCTTAGCCAGCCAGGATCACAGCATACGTGAGGGGTATAACTTGGGATCTCCCCAAGGGGCTTCAGCATCATGGAGCATTGGATGCTCACCACTGTGACTCCACAGATGTCTAGAGAGATAATGTTTTTCATTTTAAAACTTGCCTTAGAAGGGCAGGTGCTATAGACAAAAGCAAAATGCCTGGCACTAAACAATATTCTGACTGCTCCAGCTATGACAGAGACCTAGTTCAGACCCCAAGGGCCTTTGATTTTAAGGGACATAAATATGAAGAAGCTATGGCTGCCACTGTGGCCTTGCAACTTCCCTAGATGCTAACAGAGAAGCAAGTTGCAGATTTTCGCAACAGCTCTGAGTCTTCTGCTATTGTTCCACCTTAAGGACTCTCATCTAGAAGACTGGGCATATGGGAAACCAAGAATGATTGGGAAGGAAAACAACAATTCTTCATTTTGACAACCATTCATGATCATAGCTTGAAAGATGACATTCAGGACAATGGTTTGGGGCTCCTGAGGAGTCACTCCATGGGTACCTATCTTTGCCAAAGTTTCCAGCTGTTAGGGCCAGGTTGGTATGAGACAAATGGACTAAATTGCCAGCTTGCTTGGTTGTCCTTGAGGCTAGAGTCCAGACAGAGGTCACTTAAGCTTGCTGACCATGTGTTCACTTGGAATTCTGTGGTGAGGACAGGTAATGGGGCCAGCACCACAGCTAAGATTCATCATGGTGTAGGGTGGCCAGCAGGGGGTGTGATGGTTAAGGTACTGGACTCCCACATGGACTATCACAGTTCGAGTCCCAGACCTGACAGCTTGCTTTCTCACTTCCCCTCTCTCTCTCTTGTCAAATAAAAAATAAATAAATAACAATAATAAATTTTTAAACATTAAATAAATACTTCTTTTTTAAAAGATTCATCGTCATCTGCTTTCATTCATCAACAAAGATATTTGATGCCCACAATGTACCCAGCACTGGGTCGAGTAGGATCTGGGACTTCAGAGACAGAAGGCTTTGTTTCTTCTTCTCTCAGAGCCACAGTCAGGTAGGGAACAGAGAGAAGTAGACTTTCAGCACAGTGTGATGATGACCAGGTAGGACACTGGAAAAGGTCAGGGAAAGGGCTCTCAGCCCAGCCAGGTCAAGAGATGATGCTCAAATTGTGATTTTAAGAACTGTTAGGAGTTGAATTTACCTTTTCCCAAAAAGACATTTGGGAGTCCTAACTCCAGTACCTGGGAATGTGACCTTGTTTGGAGTTAGGATCTTTAATATTAGGATAGTCACCCAATATGACTGGTGTTCTTATGAGAAGGTGGAAGATTTAGGCATAACCATTTTAGAAATAACCACCCACATAAGAGAATACCAGGTGAAGTTCAGAGTGATTTTGCCATTCTTTTTTTTTTTTTTCTTTTTTTGGAGAGGTTTTTGCTATAGGGCGCGTGCGCTCGCCAGACAGACAGAGAGACAGAGAGATAGAAAGCGAGAAATCACCCCCCAGGGGGGATGACCACGCCGCAATCCCTTCTCATCCATTCTCCTCTCGGGATCTTGGGCACGCACGCACATGCGCCCGGCGTGAGTTTAAGCCACCAGGTCCGGGACTCGAACCATGGTCGACTACATGGGAGTCAAGCGACATAGCCATTACGCTAACTGCTGGTCCTGATTTTGCCATTCTTAAAGATTCTCAGGGATATGAGTTCCCCCTCCTTGAGGAACATTTGCTTTCCACACCGGCCATTATACTTAGGATAGCTCACTTATCATACATAATTTAATTAATAATACTAGTGATCATGCACTAACCAAAGAGGTAAAGGGAAAAAGAACCCCCTAATGAAATGTGGTCACTTCTCCTCCATTTCTCTGTGCTGTCGAGATCTTAGACATGCACATACAGGGGACCTGCAAGTGGCGTAACGGTCAGAGGCACTGGACTCCCACATGGCCGGCCGCATTTCAAGTCCTGGACCTGTTGGCTTGCTTTCTCACTTTCCTTCTCTCTCTCTCTCTCTCTCTCTGTCTGATCAAGCTAAAAAAATAATAATAGTAATAAAGTTAAATAAAATAATGCTTAAAAAAAAGACATGCACACACACACACACACACACACACACACACACACACACAATGTTTTTCAAGCTACTGCAGGCCAGGATTTGAACCGTGGTCAGCCATGTGGGATCTAACTCACCTTAACACTGTAATACAGGGCCAGTCTTAATAGTGGTCAGTTATTGAGCCTCTTCTCAGAAATCCTCTGAACTAGAAGAAACCAAAAAGTTATTTACCAAACACTCATATGGTCAGTAAGTGGCAGATGTAGAATTTGGCCCAAGCTGGCTCAATTCTGGGCCCATCCTTTGGTTAAATCACCTTCTACACCTTTCATGTCTTGAGAGACCAAAGTCAGAAACAAAACTTTGAATTGAGCAGGAGTTAGCCTTGTCCTCTGCACATTCCACAAAGAGCAGATAAGCTGATCCTACTGACATAACTGACTCTTCCTCCATTGTTTCCCCCAGCCCCTGCTATCCCCCAGTTGTTGAAACAAACAAAGGGAATGAGGCAATAAGGTCACCGGAGTGAAGGGACAGACTGAAACAGTTACAAGAGAAGAAAATGACCTCCTATACCCAAGTAAACCTCCAGCAGATTGAGCCCTGTGGGGATCCTCAGTGTAACAGCTGTGCCTTGGGTTCCTGTCTCTGTACTATCTATAGATTCTGCAGAAATGGCATCAATCCCTGCACATCTCATGGGGAAAGTAATGCAGCTCCTACCAGGAGAGCAGAGACAAAAATATGCTGCAGGCTTCTACAGAAGTCACTCCTATGCCAAGGCACAAGGCTGAGCAGGAGTGGAGTCCAGGGCTTGAGTCCCAAGGGTTGGAACTCCATGTGGAGGGAGGAAGCTGAGAAATGGCCTTGGCTGACCTCACAAAAGGACCAAACACAAGACTTATCTTCACTGTAATTCACTTCTGATCCATGCACATGGATGAAATGAGCATGGACCCAGGGACATGCATAAAACCGAACTTGTGATGTGGACTTACAGCTCAGGTGAACCTGCAGGAAGGGCTGAAAGCGTTAAGTGTTTTCTGGTACCACGAAGTTTGAATAATGTGGCTTCTGCTCCATCCCAGGGCACTGCCACACCTGAGCTATTGGCTTCTCCAATCCTCTAACACACAATGCTCTCCTCTGCAAAGTAGCCATTCCCTGTATCTAAAACAAGATTTCCACACCCTCAACAGCTGACACCCATTATCTTTTGCATGTCTCTTCCTGCAGGTTGTCTCAGTTCCCATGTTTGCCTTGGTTCTCTTCTACTGAAGCTCTTACCATGGTGGTGGACAGAAAGCCTCTGAGGCTAGCGTCCAGATCACTATATCATTACTGTGCACAGTGGGCAATACAATGTTGAAAACATAAACTGATAAATCAATACAGGGATAACTCTTGATTTACTTCTTCTGCCCCTAAAAGACCTCCTCACTTGTCTTCATCTCATTGGTAGGGTCCCTCCAAGTATGGAGTGCCTAGTCAAGGATCCACCCAGGTTCTTTGGGTTTCATCTACATCCTGTTGAAAATGTAATCCGTAAACCTGAGCCAAAGCTCCATCCATCAGACACCAAAGGCCAAACCTGCCATCATCAATAATGGAGCTGAACTTGATGCGGCACCCGGAAATGAGGACGGTGATAGAGACAAGCAACTCAGGGACACCAGCAGCTGCTGAGATTTGACACATTGCTTTTGGATACTCCAATAGCCTAAGAAACAGTATTCCTGCACTGTGTGATTCACAGATAGCAGGCTTAGTGGGTTGAGAAAACATAACAAAATGTTACTTTATTACTTTGATGTATATTAATTTTTAAAGATATACTACATTTTTTATGAATAAAAACATGTTGCCAATTAGCTCTGACCTCCTCCTCAGAAGAAATATCAATATTGATTCCACTTAATATAAGAGTTGGGAGGATAAAGCTGTCTCTTTATTATTAAGGTTAATCTAAATAGGTCCGAGTATATATTGTATTTTGGCATTTTTAGGAGAACAGCAACAAACATGCCATGAATGCCAACCCCAGAATCTACCCTCATACAAACTCTACATAGGAGGCCCCACACTCTCAACATCCTCCCCAACCCTAGACTCCTAAAAAGTGTCCCAGGGAAAGAATCTTTTAGGTTGTTCACCCATTTCTCTACATTCTCCCTTCTTTGGAAAATGTCCCTGGTCAACTAAGCATCCCAGACATGTCTGTGGTCTGCAATTTGTCCTCCTGGTTATGAGTACCCTCAGTTGTGCTAGAGTTAGAAATTTGGAATCCAGGCTGAGAGTATCCCATCTCAATCTGAGCTGGTCTTATGGACAAAGAAGATAAGAAACCCAGAGGCTTTGTGAACAGCCATTTTCTGCCACGTGAACTAAGCAGTAAAGAAAGTCAGTGTGGAGACAAGAAGCAGAAAGCAGCTGCAGAAGTAACACAGCCAAGGGAGGAGACAGCAAGGTTTCCTGGGCTTCCTCCCTACCAACACTTTCCCCTCTGATCCCTGAAATCCTTTCCACTGCAGATGAATCACTCCACATCCTCAAACTCCACAGAGTTCTGCCTGCACTTGACTAACCTTCTTGGCTTGACTGAAAGCTGGCCCAGAATGGTGCTGACTTCAGCACTGTGTGGTGTTTCTCTCTCCACACCATAACTACACCCAGCATGCAGCCCAGGATTTCAAGCATCAGATGTACTCAATAAATATTTATCAATGAGTGTGTTTCCCTGTAGGCTTCTCTTGCTTCCCACACACCACAGAGACAGATGGACATGCTTCTTGCTCCTTGCTGCTTCTAGACATCACCTCTTTCTCTTACAAAAACAACAACAACAACAACAAATCAAAACAAAAAACCTACGCTTCTCTGAAGTCTGTAACATTATAGTCACCCATCCACCTCAACTCCCATTCCCAGTCCAATTCTCCCCAACCTAACATGACCCTCATCAGCACAAGGTCTGACTCCATTCACTAACAATTCCTCCCCAGAGTTTCACAGAATCCATTTCAGGGCAATGCTCAGGAGTGGCCTGGTGAGAAACAACATACCTGGTCTCAGGGTAACTACCTGACTGGGATTCAGTACGCCAAAGAAAGAAGAGAGCTGAGTCCATTCAGGTGAGTTTGGCTCATGTGAGCAGCTAAAGTGGGAAAAAAAAAAAAAAAAAGGAGTGGCCTGGTGAGAAACAACATACCTGGTCTCAGGGTAACTACCTGACTGGGATTCAGTACGCCAAAGAAAGAAGAGAGCTGAGTCCATTCAGGTGAGTTTGGCTCATGTGAGCAGCTAAAGTGGGAAAAAAAAAAAAAAAAGAACTGCTTTGAGGAAAGGCTCTTTCCTTTAATAAGTATTGTAACCTAGTTTACCACATAGTTGAACTGGGTGGAACTTCAGTTTCTAGCACTTCTCTAAGACAAGGACTGTTAGTACCATGAATACCCCAGATTCTTTACATTCTGTCAGTTCCAAGACAGAACAATAGCATATATTTATCTCCTATTTATCTCCTTCAAGCTGTCAGGGCCAGAATAAGGAAGATGCTTTGAGAATGGTGATGGATGTGTTGCTGGGTTGCTCTCATCTCCTTTTACAAGACTGATTAATTCCATGTGGTTCAATTACCTTGGTGCAATGAAGCCCAAGGGGAGAAGTACTACGAAGAAAATTATGATTGTGTACACACAGCTACCCTGGCCTCTCTTCAAGCCCCTTTCATTTCTGGTCCCTGAATAATGTGAGTGTGCATGTGGAGAACAATTAGTGCCAGAGAGCCTACTCCTGCAAAATAAGAGAGCAGGTCAGTGGTATGATTCTCTGCCTGTAACTGTGGGGGAAGAGGCTTCACATGCTCAGTCCGAGAACAGGCTGCAGTTGCCCCCTCTCCTGACAAAATCTACCTGGTTATCACTTAATTACAACATCCCTTAAGCCCACCAAATAGAAAATTCAGACCTAACTTATATCTAGGAAGCTTGAGGTAAATTGATGGAACAGTTGCCAAAGTCTATACTTCACCTGTACAGAAATGTACAGGCTGATTGAACCACTTCAGTCTGATCATTCAAAAGTCTGACTGATGAAGGATAGATGCAAAAAATGACATAGATATGGGAGAAGGGAGAAACCTACAAAGAAGTAAGACTCTCCTCATAGACAGCAGCAGACCACAGGTATACAGTGGGTGATGGAAAAGTTTCAGGAATGTTCGTGTCTTTAGAGTTGTGAGAGTTTTTTGTTTTGTTTTGTTTTTAATGTCTATTTTTCATTGAAAAATAATGATAGTACCTATATATACAGGATACAATGGGGTACTTTGATATATATATACAACTGGAATGATAAACTCAAGCCAATTAAGATTCATTACATCGCATACTTACTGTTTATGGTGAGGATATTTGAAAATCACTCTTAGTAATTTTGAAATACACACTACATTATTATTAACTATAACCACCTTAATGTGCAATAGATCTCAAAAACATATTTCTCTAGTGTAACTGAAACTTTGTACCCTTAGATCAACATCTCTCCATGGCACTACACACAAAAATCCTCAACAAAATACCAGCAAACCAAATTTAGCAGCACATTAAATGGTTCATTCTCTGGGACCAGCAGGTGGTATAGTGGTTAAGGTGCTGAATTCCCACATGGCCGACCAAGATTCAAGTCCTGGACCCAGAGACTTCAAAATAATGCAGGGTGCATGTGCGGGCATGACCAACATGCCTAGAGGAGAATGGAGGAGAAGACATTGTGGTGTGGCCATGCCCCCAGAGGGTGATTTCTCATTTTCCCTCTCTCTGTCTCTGTCTGGAGAGCACACATACAAAAGAAAGTTTTATCCTCCACCATCAAGTGGATTTTTCCTGGAATGCAAGGGTAGTCTGGAGTTCCGTTTTTAACTCCTGTGTCTTGTTGAAGAATATCTGATGAATTTATTTTTATATAAACTGGTATTTTTTTTTTAGTTTTAAATTAATTGACACAGGGATATTTATCTTATCTTTGTAATAGAGAAAAACTGAAAGTTTATGTATAAAAAATATAGTTAAATAAAATGTGACTCTATTCAATGGAATATTATGATGTAATTAAAACATTACACAATCAGAAAAGTTTCAGATTCAATGTCAAGTAGAAAGACAGTAGAAACCAAAGTGTGCATAATATATTCATGGCTTCATAATTTATTTATTTATTTACTTGAGAGACTTTTTGATAGAGGGCCCATGTGCTCATCATAGAGGCAGAGAGACAGAAAGCAGGAAATCGGCCCCCCAGGAGGATGGCCACCCACAATCCCTTTTCTTCCATTCTCATCTAGGAATTTTGAGCACACATGCACACGCACCCAGCATGAGTTTCAACCCGCCAGGTCTGGGACTTGAACTGCAGTCAGCCATGTGGGAGTCCAACACCTTAACCACTATACCACCTGCTAGCCCCTCACATTTTAAAATAAATGTTACATAGAGAAAGATATAGCCTGACATAGTTTACCAAAATACAAATGATGGTATGTTTAGGTGGTAGGATTATAGATTTTTTTCTTCCTTGTACATACCTATATTTTTCTAATTTAATAAACATGCACCATTCTTAATGAATATATTTTATGATAAATAATTATTTTAAAATATAAGCAAACTATCTCTATAGCCAAAGTATAGAAATCACAGGGGAGCAAGATGGCAGCACAGTGGTAACACAACTGGACTCACACAGGAAACATTGTGTCCCAGGATCTCTCAGAGCATGCTATGTACACACATGCCTGTGTTCTGAGACTGGGGGTGGATCACAGTCCAAGAGCACTGTTGGGAGTGTCTCTCTCTCTCTCTCTCTCTCTCACACTTTCTCTGCCCACCACCTCTCTCTTTCATGGAAGAAATAAGTAAACTTAAAAAAAAAAAATCAGAGGGGGCCAGCAGGTGGCATGGTGGTTAAGGTGCTGGATTTAACATGGCTGATTCCACAATTTGAAAATCACTCCAGGAGCTTGTGTACGTGTTCCCAAACTCTGAAGAGGGGATTGGAGAAGAGGCTTTACCATGGCCACCCCCCCCCCACCTCTCTCTTTCATGGAAGAAATAAGTAAACTTAAAAAAAAAAAATCAGAGGGGGCCAGCAGGTGGCATGGTGGTTAAGGTGCTGGATTTAACATGGCTGATTCCACAATTTGAAAATCACTCCAGGAGCTTGTGTACGTGTTCCCAAACTCTGAAGAGGGGATTGGAGAAGAGGCTTTACCATGGCCACCCCCCTGGGTAGTGACTTCTCACTTTCCCCCTCTCTGTCTCTCTTTCTGTCTCCTTCCAGCAAGCACGTGCACCCCACAGCAAAAACAGTACCAAAAAAAAAAAAAATGGGGAAAAAAAATCACAGGGAATCAAAACATGTAGGTAAGGGAACCACTACATGAAACAAAGCTGTTACTCTCATGGGAGGAGAGGAAAAGCTGAAATGACTTGAAACGAAGAAGAGGAGGAGGAGGAAGATGAAAATGAAGAGGAAGAAGAAGAAAATAAGAAGAGAAGAAAAATATGAGACTCCTGCTGCAGACAGTACCCTTCTTTTGCTTTACCTGAATGACAAGAAGGAGAAAATTACGCTTTTCTTCTGAGAACTAGAAGCAGGCAGTTGAAAAGTTGTCCTTCACCTGCTGCTATTTTTAAAAGTTTTATTTCTTTTGTGAGCAAGAGAGACTGAGAGAGAGTGCATGAACAATAGCACCCCAACAGTCTTGACAAAGCAATCCACCCCTAGCCTTCAGCCAGCCCTGGATCACATACTCAGGGAGGTCTCCAGACTTGAACTGGGAACCCTCCCATGTGGGAGTGCCTCACAGAGAGCAATCTACTGGGCCACCATCTGGCACCTCACCTGGTACATTTTTAATTGATTCTTTCAAGAGTATGGCACCCTTCCCACTCTGCAACTCCTGGGAACTGGAACCAGACCCAGGATCCATACAAGCAGGATATTCAGAAAGTTCATGGAAAATGAACTGGGCATGGATTTCAAAATTTTTTTATAGTAAAATATACTCGTGGACTGGTTCTGGGGCACAGCTGTTACACACTATGCAAGAGAAACTGAGCTGCATATAACTACCAGTTAGAGTCCTTGGCTCAGTCAGCTTGAGACATGCCAGGCTCACTCACAAGTGCCTAGGATCTGATGGACTAGAGGACTAGAGAAAGGGGATTTGGGGATGAACAGACCCTGGGGAGGGTGCACAGCTCTCTCTCTCTCTCTCTCTCTCTCTTGCACATATATGCACATGTGCTCTGTCATGAGCAAAAAGGGAAAAACCTTAAAGAAATAAGTAAGCTCATGCTTTAATTCCATTTTCCCACATACTTCTAAAAGTATTTCATATATATATATAAACAACTGCAATTTCAGAAGAGGATGGCAATCTACTAGGAGATTGGGTGCCTACAGAGGTAAGCTCTCTGTGGACAAAAATCAACCTTATCCATTTTTGCAAACCCAATGCCTAGCACTGTGCTTGGTACCAAAGGATACCTCAAAGCATATTTGTTGAATGAATGCTGCTAAAATATTTTCTTGCACTAAGTGTTGACCTAAGCAGAAATTGAAGTCACTTTAAGGTTAATAAAAATTACATTTTGTCCTATTTAGTTACTTGATTTTTTGTTTTGTTTTTTGTTTGTTTGTTTTTAGTTTTGCTGTGGCTATATGTTATTTCAATAAATCATTTTGCAGTTTTAAAAGTTGATCAAGGCCAGCCCTGTGGCCTAGTGGTTAAGGCAGCCAGATCCTTCATAGCTGACTGTGAGGTTTGAATCCCAGCCCCAGCATCTTAAAAAACACTTCAGGAATATGTGGGTGTTTAAATCCCAACAAGATGGAGAAGTGGAGGAGAAGGGGTTGTATTGTGTCTATACCCCATTGTAGGGTGCTTTCTCTTTCTCCCTCTCTCTCTCTCTCTGTCTCTCTATCTGGTAAGCACATGCATCCTATGGCACAAAGGATAAAAATGATAAAATAAATGTGAGGTATTATCCTTAACACAGTTACTCACTCTTAGGAGAAGAGGGAAAAAAATGATAAAATGAATGTGAGGTATTACCCTTAACACAGTTACTCACTCTTAGGAGAAGGAAGCTGAAGCCAGGCAGCACTGTCCATCTGCCTAGTATGACTTACATCAATGTAGACATGCAAAGGACAGCAGCCTCTGGAACATTACCCTTGCAAGTCCAAACCTTAACACTAATCGCTCCTGGGAGGGTTCCCAGAGGACTTCCATTTGCTACCAGGGCTGGGTGGAAAAGAGGAATAGCCACATTTAAACCTCTTGGCTGAACCAAAGCAGGCACCAACCAACATTTCACATGAGGCCAAGTTCTGAGATATTTCTGAAAGGTGCCACCTGGAAGCCCAATTCAATCAAAATTGCTTTTGTGCCTCATTTCCTGTCATCAGTTTATGTGTCATTGGTTCTTGTGTTACACAGACAGGCAAATAAAAAGATTTCACTGGCTTTTTCCTGTCAACTCTTAGGCTCTCTGCCACTTCCTGAATGAAGGACTCTGTAGATTACTAATAGAATGAATATAATAGCAGCAATGCTTTAAATAAGTGAAGTCTTGGCAGGTTTTAAGTGCTCCCCTATTCAGTCACAGACCCTCACTTTAACCTTCCCAGGGTCAGTATTGAAAAGTGAAGCTTAGAAAAAACTTCTAAGAAAATAGGATTGTCAAATTTAGCAAAAAGAGCCACATAATATCTTTCAAGTGAAAGAATGACTTTTGCACAATGAAGAGGTACTTCTCATCTCCTCTAATGGAAGAACAAGAAGAGTCTGGTTCTGGTTGAAACTTGAGAGGTTTAACTTAGATAACACATTACCTTTGGTTCTGTGACATTCCTTCTCTGGAATTCTTCAAGTCAGGGAGATTCTCTTCTTTCAGAGATACCTTTAAACAGTTCCCTAAATGTAGAAAATGAAGCAATGATTGTTAAAGGACCCTCTAACTTTTGTTTTTAAAGTTTCTTTCTGTTATGAGAGTGAGAGACACAGATAAAGAGAAACAAGCATCCTCAACAGGGTCTTATACCATGATCCCCTATCCCCCAGCTTTCCTAGCCACAGAGGATGGGGAATAAATACACCCAACAAGTACAGGGTGACCAAGGAAGAGAACCCATGCTCTCCCATATTGGATTCAGCGTCTCTGAAGAGTGCAGTATTATTGTGTAATCAAGCAAGCTAGGACCTTCCTTTTTTGAGATGGTAAACACTCAAGATCTTGAAGAGGAAATTATAATTATTTCCTTTGATGGCCAATTCAATTCTAACAAATATTTTTTAAACGCCAGGCACATAGTCTCATACAGACAATGACCTAACAGCATTCTCATCCATCTCAACCTACCAACTGAATTATTCCCCTGACTAGTTACTATCCACCCTTTCTCCAAGTGAATGTCTCACCCTTTCATTCCATCCAGGTCTCTGAATTCATGCTATATCCTCTGCAATAAAGGATGGGATTTTCCTCTTAAATTATATAGTTCTTTTTTTTTTAAAGGAGAATTATTAACCACTGTGTCTTGGTAAAATTCCAGTGTGGGAAATTACATTTTGCCTCCCCACAGCCTCCCCAGTCATTTTAATCAGAATGCCATGTAATATCTCACTCAAAACAAAACCTGTTGCAGAGGGGCTGCCTCGGAGGGGCCTGCCTTTCCCAGCATAGAGGAGGCAATGTTTCTGAGATGTATGACTAATACTCCTGGGGAAGGAACTGAGTACATTGGGATCCTTTGGGAGTAAAGTTACCTCTACAGGATCAAATTGCTTTTTATTTTATGATGTGGTAGGCAATCCCAGAAGACAGACTTATCCCTCCAGCATTTTGCAGCATTTTCTGAGACCCAGAATCAAGGCAAGAGCTGCTTAGTGATGTTCTGTGGATGACGCATTCCAGGGGCTGACTCTGTGACATCATGTCATCTTGTTCTCACTTAGAGCAACCCAATGTGCCTTCCCTGAGCACGCCAGCCCGGTGAGTCAGTGTATGATATATTGTCCAGGAAATGCAAAATGATGCTCTTCTAAAGACTTATGATCAAAAAATCGAGGCTTCCGGCCTGAGAATGGAGAGTGAAAAAGTAAACTTGGAGGAGGAACAGGTCCTCTTTTCTGTTTTTCTTTTCATTTTGCCTCTCTGCTTAGTTTGAGTATTATTTAAGTATAGGATTCTCAAGAAATTGTAGTTTATAAAGAATTACTGTAAGTTTTTACTGGTTTTGAAGTTTTATTTGCGTCAAAATAAAGTTTATTTTCTACCAATCAAAACTTTCTGTTAGGGATATCTCTGTCACTCCACATTCTAAAAAGCTTTGTCATCAAAATTAACTATGTATCTATAGGTACAATATCCATTATGAATGCTAAATATCATTGGTTAAGTAAGTTCTACTTGTGCTTGAAGAACCCTATAATACAAAACAGTTTTAATAGATACAAACTTATAGATGATGAATTGTGGTAGAATAAATAAAATGTTAAGGATGGACTACTGAAAAAAATTAAAAATTTAGCTTTATCTAAATACTTTCAATCTGGGGGGGAAGGGTTGGGGAGGGAGAATCAAATGTTGGACTCTAGTGAAAATTTAAAGTTTAAAATCTAAGATTTAGTGAACCAAAGTTACAAGAAAAGACAGAAATAGCAGAGATTAATAGAGCTAAGATATTAAAAAGGATAGAATCTCTTTCTGTCAACGTTGACCTTTCCAAACTAGTGCAGCTTACTTCTTGCTCTGAAAACTTAAGACACTAGGACAGCCAAACAAATCAGCAAGAGCCCAAAGCCCCAGGACTGAAAAAGCGATCAGACAGAGTACATGCTAAATACCCTCCATTGCCTCAAAATCACTATCCTTCTCCTGTATTTCTAACTTTGATGTGCAAGGCAGCATAGTTTGGGGGTTGGAATGCTACAAGCTTGATTTAGTCTGTTTAAATTCAAGGAGATTTGTCCCATTTAGGTGCTATTAGGTTTCAGGGGTAAGGGAGAATTACTCTAGGCAGTCACTTCAACAGGCAAAGAAACTCCTGAAACTACTGCAGTCCATTATTCCTCAGTATCTGCTACTGACGGGGAGGGGACATATGTGGGGAGTCAGAGGTGGAGGAGGGTTGGTTCCAGGACCCCTGAGGCTACCAGAATCCATAATGTTCCCATTCATTACAGAAAATGGTGTAGAACAATTGAGCCTCTGTATCCTTGATCTACATCCACAGATTCAATCCACCATAGATTGATCTGCCATCATTTGGATCTGTGAACATGGAACCCATGGACACACGGGGTTGACTGTTTTGGGTTTGGAGGTCAGCAGATCAGACAGAACCTGAAGAGTCCTCCAGATCCAAACAACCCTACATCCCAGAGGAATTTAGCTGTCTCTGCCCCAACACTTCACTTATCTAATAGCATGGACCAGAGAGTTACTCAAGTTCTCTTAACTGAGCCTGGGGCTGAAGACACAACTGAACTTCCAGTAAGCCACAGGTATATCGTGCCTTTGAAATGCCATTTCCTTTGGCTTGGTAGCTAAAGTACAGGATGTGAAGGCAGCAAGTGGAAACTGAGAATCTACTTTACTTCTTCCCAATGTCAACTTTAGAACTTTGGTAGAGTTGGGGCCAGCAGGTGGTGTGGTGGTTGAAGGTGCTGGACTCCCATATGGCCAACCATAAGTTCAAGTCTCAGGCCTGGCAACTTGCTTTCTCTCTCTCTCTGGTCAAATTAGAAACAAAATAATAATAATAATAATAATAATAATAATAATAATAATAATAATAAATTAAATGAGATAATGTTTTTTAAAAAAGGAACTTTGTTAGAGTCACTATATTGAGTTACAAAAATTCCCTTTCATTACAGTTTTTCTGAAAGTCTTCTTAATAAAAAAAGTATTAATTTAAAAAAAGTGTGTCTATTGGTATGATCATGTGGTTTTTCTTTTTAATATGGTGAATTATATCCATTTTTTTCAAACATTGAACTACCTAAGCATTTCTGGAATAAACTACATTTAGTCATGGTGTATAATTGTTTTACAATGCTAAATTATACTTGCCAATACTTCAAGATTGCAGTGTCTACATTTATGTAACTGTTATATTGGTCTCTAGTTTTCTTTTGTTGTCCTCTTTTTTGTTGTTGTACTATTTTTGATTTTAATATTGACTCTTCATAAAAAAGTGTTCTATTTTCTTAAAGAGATTGTGTAGAATTTGTTTTAATCTTTCTTTAAACAGTCATTAATAGTCTCTAGTGAAAAGTTGAGACTGTAAAGTTATTTTAAGAGTTTTGGATTACGAATTCATATTCCTGAATGTTAAAAGGATACTCAAGTGGCCTATTTAATATTGGGTGAGTTGTAGTAATTTATGTTTTTCAGAGAATTGGTCCATGTAATCCAATTGCCAAGTGCATATATGCAGAGTTGTTTGTAATATTCTTGCATTATCCTTTGATATCTGTAGGGTCTTTAGCGATATTTCATTTCATCCTTAATATTGGTCATTTTAATCTTCTCTGTTCTTTCTTTGTCAAATTTGCTTTAAGTTTGTCCATTTTAGTCAAGAACTTGTTTTTTTGTTCAATTGGTTTTGTATATTTTCACTTTTAATTTCATTGATCTCACCTCGTACCTTTATTTTCTCCCCTCTGTTTGCTTTGGATTTATTTTGCTCAATTGCCTAGGTCCTTGAGGAGAGAGCTTAGATTATTTATCTGAGACTTTTGTTCCTTCATAATGAAATCATTTAGTGTTATAAATTTCCCTCTCAGCACTGCTTTAACCTGTATCATGCAAATTTTGATATGTTGCACATTCAGTTTTTATTTAGTTCAATTTTTTTACTTCAATATTATCTTTTTTTTTTTTTTTGGAGAGATTTTCACTGTAGGGCGCGTGTGCTCGCCAGACAGACAGAGAGACATAGAGACAGAAAGCGAGAAATCACCCCCCAGGGGGGACGGTCACGCCACAATCCCTTCTCCTCCATTCTCCTCTCGGGATCTTGGGCATGCACACACACGCGCCCGGCATGAGTTTTAAGCCACCGGGTCCGGGACACGAACCACGGTCGACTACGTGGGAGTCCAGCGACATAGCCATTACGCTAACTGCTGGTTCCCTTCAATATTATCTTTGATCCATGTATTATTAGAAATATGTTGTTTAGTTTCCAAGGGCTTGAATATTTTGCTGTTATCTTTCTGTTAATGATTTCTGGTTTAATCCATTAGGTAGAGGACTCATTTTATATAACTTTTTTTCTTTCTTTTTTTATTTAAATTCATTTATTTACATTCATTCGCTGTACATCATTACAACATACAAAATGAAATTTTCCATCCAGAATGTGATGTATATTGGCTCAATCAAGCACATCAACATACATGTTATCATCAACAAATAATTTTCCATTTCTTGTTTCCTATATGTTTTGCTTTTTTTTTTCCTCGTCCTTGATTCCCTATCTCTTACCCTCTGCCATCTCCCACTCTCCTCCCACACTGTCTCTGGTATCTATGTTTCCTTTCTATATTGTTTTCCCCCACATTTTATTGAGTCACTAAAGATCTTAATTAATCTAACTATTTTCATAGCAAGCACAGCTGATATATACATTTCTATGAACACAAGTTCAACTTTAGGCATAAGCCTCAGTGAGTAGAATGAACATCCTATAAA
>NW_006159773.1:2410858-2411502 GCF_000334495.1 Tupaia belangeri chinensis
GGTTTTTGCTATAGGGCGCATGCGCTCACCAGACAGACAGAGAGAGAGAGAAAGACAGAAAGTGAAAAATCACCACCCAGGGCGGTTGGACATGCCACAATCCCTTCTCCTCCATTCTCCTCTCGAGATCTTGGGCATGCACTCACACGCGCCTGGCAGATAACACACTTTCTTAAATAATCTAACTACTTTCAATAGCAAGTTCACTTGATACTATTAAGAAAACCAGTTTTAACTTAAATCAAAGAAATGCTAAGGAACTTTGCTTAAAGCCAGGAAACAGGTTAGGATTCTGATCAAATGATAGGTGCATGAACCTATCCATATTTCAAGACAGGACACAAATCCTTACAATCAAATAACAAAGTCTACAAGAGAATCAGCAATATTTGAGTTAAAAAATCATAAAATTATACTTCACCAATTCAGCCACATATACTTTATTCTGTTGCGGTTCAATTTCCCAATTAAATTCTGGGATATAATATTCAACTCCAGACTTCTCCCTACGATTAAGTTGGCTGCTCTCTGTTTTTGAACTCTTATTTCTGTGTGTCTGTATTTAATTTTCCTGATATAGCACTCCCTTAAGAACTTCTTGGAGATCTGGTCTGGTGCTGGTAAATTCTTTCAGATTTTGTTTA
>NW_006159773.1:2411569-2420851 GCF_000334495.1 Tupaia belangeri chinensis
TTTTCTCTTAACACTTTGAATATATTTTCCCATTCTTTCCTTGCTCGCATTGTTTCCAATGAGAGGTCTGCTGTTAGCTTGATGGGACATACTTTGTAGGTAACTTGATGTTTTTCTCTTGTCAATCTTAGTATCTTGTCTTTGTCTGTGGTTTTGGTCAGTCTGGCTATAATGTGTCTTGGAGAAGATCTTCTTGGGTTGATTCTATGTGGGGTCCTTTGTATTTCTTGGGACGGGATCTTTGAGTGCCTCTCTAGGTTTGGAAAATTTTCTTGCAGGATTTCATGGTATAGATTACCAATGCTCTTATGGGTTCTTCACCTTCTGGAATGCCAATTAACCAATGTTTGGATGTTTGATGGTATCTAGTACTTCTCGTATATTATTTTCAAATTTTGGGCAATTTTCTCAGTCTTCTTGGTGGATTTTTCTAGGCCAGCAATCTTCCCTTCTATGTCTGAGATTCTATTTTCTGTATGATCTAGTATGTTTTTATTACTTTCAAGGGAGATTTTCACTTCCTGTATTATAGTCTTCATCTCTAACCAGTCCCTTTGATTCATTTCTACAGTGTGTAATTCCTCTTTTAGATCTTGCAAGAATTTCCTCACCTCCTGGAACTCCTCAACTTCCTTCTCCTTTCTCTTTTGCAGTTCATTGTTATATAACTTCTTTTAAATTTGTTGAGGTTTATTTTATGGCCAAGAATATGATCTATTTTGGTATATGTTCCATGGACTCTTGAAAGAATATGCTACTCTTGATCTTAGCCAACGGCCAAGAAGCAATTACTTGAAAGAATATGTATACATCTGTGATTAACATTTCTATAAATGTTAATTAGATCCTATTGATTAGTTAGATTCTATAATGTTAAGTTCTATATCTTTTCTAATTTTTTGTATAGTTGTAGTATGATAACGTTGATAGAGAAATTTTTAAATCTCCACCTATAATTGTGGAGATTACCTATTTCTTCTTTCAGTTCTATTAGTTTTAGCTTCAAATATTTTGTTGCTTTGTTGTTTGGTACATATACCTTCATGATCTTTTCTTTTAGATTGACCCTCTGTCATCATGTAACATCTCTATCTATCTGAAATTTTCTTTGCTCTAAAGTCTACTTTATACACAATAATATAGCCCCTCCTGATTTACTTTGATTAATATATGTATAATGTATCCTTTTTCATTGTTTCATTTTCAACCTTTCTATAGTGCTACAGTTGAGGTGGGTTTCTTATAGGTATCATATAATCAAATCACATTTTAAAATATACTCTGCCAGCTTCTCACTTTTAGTTGGTGTATATACATGTGTGTATGTATATTTGTCAGAGGGTGTATATGTTCACCAGAGAGAGAAAGATAGAAAAAAAAAAAAAGGACAAAAAAGCAACACCCAATGGGAGTTGGCTCATGCCATATCTCTTCTCTATTTCTCCATCCTGTAGAGATTTTCAGCACACACACATACACCTAGCATGTTTTTTAAGCCACCAGAGCCAAGATTTGAACTGCATAGTCAGTCATGTGCAATCCAGCTCCTTTAATCAGGCCACAGGGCCAGCCCTTAGTTGACGTATTTAAAGCATCTATATTCAATGTAATTAATCATGTTTTGGCATAAGCCTGAGATTTTATTTTTTGTTTTCTGTTGGTTCTCTCAGTTTTTCATTTCTCTATTTTTGTTTTCCTACCTTTCTATGGGTTACCTGAATATTTTTCAGAATTCCATTTAGATTTATCTACATTGTTTTGAAACATGTTTCTTTTATAGTTTTATAGCGGTTGCTCTAGATATAATATGTACATTACTTACACCTCTGCTGACACCATGGAGGCTAGAGAGGTAATCTCATTAACACTAGAGGTGATGAAAGTCCTAATTCTCTACTAGTTTTTTTTTTTTTTTGATACCACCCCAGGTAAGAGTTGGGGAGGTTTCTTTTACAGCCTGGTAAAGGTGGCAATCCTTGATGACATGAGTAAAGATGGGGCTACAGTTTTCTGACTAGAGTAGAGTGGTTTCTGAAATACTTTCTGTCTTGCTAAGCTGCTTCTTTTCTTATCTTTTGGCTAGAAAGAAAAGGTTTATTACGTTGGGGCATTCTTTGTTGTTGTTGTGCTTGTTAGTAGTTTTAGATTTTCAGCTTGTTAAGCTCCAAATCTGGGATTTATGAGGCAGAAAGAAAATCCAAAGAACCACTGTTTTCCTTGGGTCTTGAAGTCTGGCTGGCCTGTTTTTTCTTTCCACCTTCGTATCTTCATATGTTTTATATACACCATCTAGAGTTCTTATTTATCCTTAGTAAAAAGAACAGGGGAAAGTATATCTACTTCATCACTCCAGAAGTAGAAATGCATTTTTTTAGCTATTGAATGAAGACTACTTAAAGGAATAGAAAAACCATTGGCACAGGTATCTATATAAGACGAAGTACCAGCTAGCCATTATATTGCCAGATAAATAATATACTCATTGTCATAAAATATTCATTAAATTTGATACATAGCGTTAATATGGCAAATTAATACACTTATTTTTAAAGCAAAGAGGAGCTTTCTTGAAACATTGAATACTTGATGGTGTTTTGTTTTGTTTTTAGAGAGATTTTTGCTGCAGGGCTCGTGTGCTCACTGGAGAGACAGAGACAGAAAGCAAGAAATCACCCTCGGGCGGGGGGGATGGCCACACTATTATCCTTTCCCCTTAATTCTCCTCTTGGGCTTTTGGATACGCACACATACAAGCCCGGCATAAGTTTTAAGCTCCAGGTCCTGGACTCAAACTGATGTCAACTATGTGGGAGTCCAACAACATAACCATTATGCCATCCACTGGTCCCAATATTGAATACTTTGTTTTGATAATACAAAAGTTTGTTGACTGCATTATAAAATCTTGATATTGTAAATATTGTTCATATGGAAGTATATTTGTACTAGCTAGCGAATAAAGTTTGTATCTGTGGCAGGTTATAGATAAAACAAGTCTCAGATTAAATTCTGCCAAAAGCAGCTAAATATGTTGATCTCACACCAGTAGAGAGTAGATTAATTGTCACCAGAGGCTGGGAAGAGTAGGAGAGAGGAGGGGATTGGGAGAGATTAATTGATGGACACACAATTATAGCTAGATAAGAAGTTTTAGTGTTTAGTGACACTGTAAAGTGACTACATAAAACAGCAATTTATTGTATATTTCAAAATAGCTAAAAAAGAGGGATTTGAATGTCCCCGAAAGAGAAATGTAAAATGTTCAAGCTGATGGGAATGCTAATTACTGAGATTTGATCACTGCACATTGTATAGAACTATCAGAAAATCACCCCATAGCCTACAAATATGTATTGTTTGTCAGTTAAAATATTAACAATATGGTTCTTTCTCTCTGGCTGTCTGAGGATTGACCGCCATCATGAATGGCACAGTAACTATCTGAACTATCTGAACCAGGAAATTAATGACCGGCCGACTACTTCAGAGGAAACAAATGGTCATTGATGTCCTTCTCCCTAGGAAGGCAACAGCACCTAAGACAGAAATTCGGGGAAAACTAGCGAAGATGCACAAGACCACACCAAATGTCATCTTCGGGTTTGGGCTCAGAACCCATTTTGGTGGTGACAAGACAACTGGCTTTGGCATGACCTACTATTCTTTGGATTATGCAAAGGAAAATGAACCCAAACAGACTTGCAAGACATGGCCTCTATGAGAAGAAAACGATGTCAAAAAACAGCGAAAGGAACGCACGAGCAGAAGGAAAAAAGTCAGGGGGAATGCAAGGCCAATGTTGGTGCTGGCAGAAAGTGAGCTGGAGATTGGAGAACAGCCGAAGGAGTAAAGATTCTGCAATGATTATCTGTGGTGAGCATGCAGATTTTTCATGAGAGGATTAATAAACTCAAAATTTCCATTGAAAAAAATATTAACACTACAGCATGACCATCCCCCCAGGGGATGATTTCTTGCTTTCTGTTCTCTCTGTCTCTCTACTGTGCATACATGCCCTATAGCAAAAATCTCTCTAAAAAATTATATATGTAAAAAAATTATATATATATATATATATATATATAAAAGATACACACACACACACACACACACACACACACACACACACATAATAAGCCAGCCCCTTAGTGCAGTGGTTAAGTGCTATGAATTGGGAGCTGGATCCCACATGGTTGGGTATAGTTTGAATCCCAATGATGGTGGCTTTAAAAACATATGATGCACGTGTGTGCCCAAATCCTGATAGGAAAGAGAAATGGAGAAAAAAAATACTGAATATTACAGGGTTACCATACCTTATTGGTAGGTGTTTTCTCTCTCGCTCTCTCTTTCTCTTTCATCCCTTTTTCTCTTTGACAAGTGTACACACCCTCTAGAAATACAAAAACATTAACAATATAATAGTTCTAGGGCCAATAAGTGGCACAGAGTTTGGGGCAACTGGATCCCACATAGCTGACTGTGTAGTTCAAGTCCCAGACCTGCACCATGCCACCTTGTGTATGTGCAAGCCTAAAATCCCAAGAAATGAAAGGAGAAGAAGGGATTACAGCATAACCATCCCCCTGAAGGGGTGGTTCTCACCTTCCTTCTCAATCCTTCTCTCTCTGGTGAGCACATGTGCCTTATAGCAAAACTAAAAATTAAAAAAAAAAATTTACCACAAATATAAGCAGTTATTAGCAGCTAACACAAAATCAACCTGTTTTCTTTCTTTCTTTTTTTTTTTTTAGAGGTTTTTGCTATAGAGTGCTTGCACTCACCAGAAAGATATAGAGAGACAGAGAGACAGAAAGTGAGAAATCACCTCCCAGGGGGGTGGCCACACCATAATCCCTTCTCTTCTCAGGATCTTGGGCACTCATGTACACATGCCTAGTATGAGTTTAAGCCACCAGACCCGGGACTCAAACTGCAGTCAACTACATGGGAGTTCAGTGACATAGCCATTATACTAACTGCTTGTCCCAGCAACCTGTTTTCTGAGCTGGATAAAGTCCCAGGTTCTGCCTTTTTAAGTGCTCTGACTACACTTTGCATTTCAAAAATATATTCAAGAGAAACATGAATTCTACAGGCAAAATTCACTTAACCTCTCAGAACCAAACAAATAGAATCTCTAAATTGTAAAAATGAAATTTATTCAACACCATATCATGCCTGAACCAACCCCACATGTAAGCGAACATGGCTGCCTAGATTCATATACCCTTTCATGTAGAGTGGGAAAGTGTCTCCAAAATATTTTGATCAATCTATGCTTCCTGAACACCAATAATTTCAGGAAGAAAAAACAACATAAAACCTTTTTTCTAAAAGTCCTTGCACGTAGGAGCCAGCAGGTGGCATGGTGCTTAAGGTGCTAGACTCCTACATGGTTGACTGTGGTTCAAGTCCCAGACCTAATGGCTTGAAACTCACACTGGGCATGTGTGCATCCAGGCCCAAAGCCTGGAGAGGAGAATGAAGGAGAAGGGATTGTGGCGTGGCCATTCCTCCTGGGGGTTGGTTTCTCACTTTCTCTCTCTCTGTCTCTCTTTGTGTCTCCAGCAAGTGAAAGTGCCCTATAGCAAAGAGAAAAAAAAAAAAAAAAACTCTCTTTAAAAATAATAAAAGTCATTGCATGAAATAGCAAGCCACTAATTTTACCAATGAAATCCCATTTGTAACATTAACAATGTATAGTCCCAGAAATAAGCTCAAGATATCTGTTGTGCAACATAGTAACTATAATTAACATTATGTATACTTGACATTTTCTCAGAGATTAGATTTTTTTTCAAGAATTATTTAATTTTATTTAAATTTTTTTTTGCTATAGGGGACATGCACTCAGCAGAGAGAGACACACAGAGGAACGGAGAGAAAAAGTGAGAAAGCAAGCCACCAGGTCCAGGACTTGAATCATGGTCAGCCATATGAGAGTCCAGCACCCTAACCACCATGCAGCCTAATGATCCCAAGAGATTAGCTTTTAAATGTTCTCACTGCACACACATGTAAATGGTAAGTTGGTGAGAAATTGCATATGTTAATTAACTTTATTTACCCATTCCTCAGTGTCTACATATATCCTAATGTCATGTTGTATACCAGAAATGTATACAATTTTGTTAATTTAAAAAAATATAATTGGGACCAGCAGATGGCATAATGGTTGCATGGCTGGACTCCCATGTAAGTGACCCAAACCTGGCAGCTTAAAACTCACACTGGTCGCGTGTGCATGTGTGCCCAAGATTCCAAGAGGAGAATGCAGAAGGGACTGCAGTGTGGTCATCCCCTGTGGGGGGTGATTTCTCACTGTCTCTCTTTCTTTCTGGCAAGTTCATATGATCTATAGCAAAAATATCTTTTAAAAATTAAATAAATAAAAAATATAATGAATTCTTTCTTAGATAAGGGACTGATAACCAAAATATACTCAAATATATTTCTTTGTGTGGGCAACTCAAGCATTATTCACTTTTTCTAAGACATGGAATCAACCCAGATGTCCAAGAACTGATGAATGGATTGAAAAAGTGTGGTATATACACACTATGGAATACTACTCAGCCATTAAAAAAAAAAAAAAAAGAGATCCTGGCATTTGATAGAAAATGGACAAATATGGAAGAAATGCAAAGCAAAGCAAGTCAGACTATGAGAGAGAGGCATTACATGTACCCACTTAATATATACTGAATGTCTATACTCTATGGTAGAAACCAAAAGATTAGAAGGTATAAAACCTGGGAGAGCAACTATGGACACAAGAAGAGGGGGACATGGAGGATGGTGGGAGGAGGGAATCAAGGGGGAAAAGGAAGCAAAACATTTAATGGACACAAAAATGGAAAATTATCTGTTGATGATAATGTGTATGATAATTCTCTGGTCAAATATACAGTATAGTCATGCTGGGAAAATTCATTTTATGTGCTGTAAAAATATTCAGTTAGTAAATGTAAAAAAAAAGAAGAAGAAAATAAAAGAAAAAATAATAAAAGTAAAATGTCTAGTCCTATTTTGATAATAGATAAAGATGACTGGAGGGACTAAGCGGCTACCTGTAGAATATGTTGTTTAGTTAAATAAACTATCTCCAGACATGTGTTTCCCTTAGAGCAAATGACTGCCATGGTTTAAGTGGAGGCCAAGCAATTCATGTGCATGCACGTATGTCACACTATGACTATGACAACTCACTTAGAAGGAACAGTTTACTCCCATGTGGGGTGATCTATATGACCCCTCCATACTAAAAGTTGTAGCTATCTTTTAATTATTTTTGTATGCTATTCTAAAATTAAATCAGTATTTTTGCCCCTTTTTTCATTTTTCCTGAAAACATCTACTAGCATTCCCCTGCTCATCATAGACAATGCTGATTCAGTCTCTAAGGGATAAGAGAAAGGCAGACGTAGTGAGAAAAGCATTTTATCTTTTTTCCAGGAACCAAACAGCTGGTAACCACCTTGTTATTATAGTCACCTCTTACAAGCCCCTGCTTCTCTGTAAGCTTCTGGAAGTAGTTGCTTTTTTGAAATTTAGATTAGGATAGAAAGGGAAAAAAAAAAAACCAGTAAAACCAGCATTCTATAGAGAAATAAAGAAAAACAGAAAGGCTAATTTTTAAGCTGTTAGAATCGGAGGAGGGGTTGCTAAAGCCACCCATCATCATACTCCAGCCCATCTCCTCCCTTGGCGATATAGACGGAACATCTGTGTTCCCCCATATCCATATTTATATTGAACCTAATCAGCATACAGCATTTGAAGGTGGAGAATTGAAAAGAGATTAGGTCATGAGGAAGGAGTCTTCATCCATGAAATTAGTGCCATTATAGAAGAGAACTTAAAGACCTCCATCATACCTTATACCATATGAGGTTGCAGTGAGAAGACAACCATCTGTGAACCAGGAAGCAGATCTTTTGGCCTGGAACATGTACTTCCCAGTGTCCAGAGCTGTGAGAAATGAATTTCTGTTGTTTATAAACCCACCTAGTTCATAGTATTTTGTTACAGCAGCCTGAATGAACCAAGACCCTAGGAGAGTGATCCTCAAAATGTCCCCTGTCTCACACTTAAATCTAGTCAGAATCTAGATTTAAGGTCTAAACCTAGCACATTTAATAACTTCCCAGTGACTTGGGAAACCTCTATTTTCAGGTCTTGCGGAAAACAGATTGAAGACCACTATGTTACATAGTTTAGTAATTAACATAACGCAGAGGAAAAAATCTGATTTTCATGGGGAGTATTAAGTATTAATAGCAAGAGACAACCGAAAACTCCATCATGGTAAACAAGAAAAAGGCAGCCACCACATGCTTCAGGGCCAGGGTGACTTCCTGTTGCTCCTGCTCTGATAACTGCACAAGTGAATGATAACAGAGAAAATAGCGGGGTACTTTCCCTTTCTAACTCATTTCTTTGTAAAATGCCTTTGAAAAAAATAGTACACACAGGTTTTATTGAAACATCTTACTTTGGAAACTTGGCCTTTAAAGGAAAATCTATTAGCCAAGCAATGTCATTAATAAAAGGCATTCTATTTGAAGTTGACACCAATTGCTTACTTGATTAGTACCATCAGCAACATCGATCACTGCAAGGACTTGGGTAGCATCCCAATTGGAGCGCTTTCGGTTGGAGGAGCTGTTGCTGTGTAAAGTCAAATATATGTAAACAAATACTCATGCTATAAAAACAAAACAAAAACAAGTATGCCCCATGAGCCTCCATAACCTACAGCTCTGTAAGCAGGCAATGTTAATGTTAAAAGTTGATTTTATATGAACTGTTATGTTTTCACAGCTTTTCCTATGTCTCAAATTGATTTTCTTTTATTTTTAGAATTATTTTATTTAACTCTATTTATTTACTTATTTTAATTTGACCAGACAGGGACAGAGTAAGAGAGAAGGAAAGTGAGGAAACAGGCCACCAGGTCTGATATTCGAACTGCGGGAGGCCATAGTGGGAGCCCAACACCCTTGACCACCACACCACCTGCTGGCCCCTCAGATTGCTTTCCTTATATGAAGAGATTTCACAATCTGGCATGTCAAATCATAACAATATTTGATCAAACTTTTAATATTCTAAAAACTAACTAGCATGGGGACCAGCAGTTAGCGTAATGGCTATGTCGCCGGACATAGTCGACTGCAGTTCGTGTCCCGGACCCGGTGGCTTAAAACTCACGCTGGACGTGTGTGCGTGCATGCCCAAGATCCCAAGAGGAGAACGGAGGAGAAGGGATTGCGGCGT
>NW_006159773.1:2421334-2443065 GCF_000334495.1 Tupaia belangeri chinensis
GTCAAATCATAACAATATTAGATCAAACTTTTAATATTCTAAAAACTAACTAGCATGGGGACCAGCAGTTAGCGTAATGGCTATGTCACTGGACTCCCATGTAGTCGACTGCAGTTTGCGTCCCGGACCCGGTGGCTTAAAACTCACGCCGGACGTGTGTGCGTGTGTGCCCAAGATCCCAAGAGGAGAACGGAGGAGAAGGGATTGCAGCGTGGCCATCCCCTGGGGGGGGTGATTTTTCGCTTTCTGTCTCTCTGTCTCTCTGTCTGTCTGGCGAGTGCATGCGCCCTATAGCAAAAACCTCTGAAGAATCAAAAAAAAAAAAAAAAAAAAAAAAAAAAACAAACAAAAAAACCCAACTAACTAGCATGTCCAAGAAAGGAATAAATTTAAAAATATATTTGAGGGGCCTTCAAAAAGTTTATTTAAAATGTGTTCAATAAGAAAATCTATGCATGGATTTCAATATTTTGGCAACAAAATAAACTCACTTATTGTTTAATTGCCAGAGCATATATGCTGTCTCCAGAAAGAGACAGAGAGGTCAAGAAAGGTAGAAAGCATACCCAAATGGAGCATGGTCACACTATAATCTGCAATTGGCCATGTGGGATCTATTTTCCTTAATCATTAGATAATGCTGGTCCTGAACTCGTACTTTAATTCCATTTTCCATGAGCTTTTCAAAGTCTCTTTGTATTTCCAATGACTATTTGGTGGACTTGGTGGACTACTAGGGGCAAGTTATTGATATAAGGTTAAGTTAAAAAAAAAGGGGGGGGCGCAAAAGATAAGAGATAATATTTTTAATTGCAGTAAAATGAGTCTGTCCCAATATATAACCATATATGTTTATTTAGACACATATTGGAAAAACCCTGGAGGGAAAAACACATAAAAATATTAACAGTACTTAACTCTGTGTATTAAAAGTAGGACATTTTTTCCATTTATACTTTTTGTTCTCAAAATTATCTATAATAAAAATGTATTCACTCCTCTTTATAATTAGAAAAAAAATGTTTTTAAATTAACCAAATTTCCATTCCCTTGAAATAATTCTAGCATTCTTTCTACTTATTCATGAATGATTTATGTCACTTTCAGCAATAAAACCACCCTCAATCCTTTTCAAAATTTATTTCAAACACAAAGACATTGATCTCCAAATTAAACAAAGAGCACTGAGGATTTAAAATTCTATAATTCTAATAACCTAGGTATATAGGTACATTTATTTCATACAGAAAGAAATATAGGAAACTAAGGAATTTTACCAGGAACTTATGGGTTTGCCCCTTTACTACTCATATTCTGCTGTGCCAACTTTAGGCTTTATAAAGAAATGTTTCAAATACTAACTACTGAGACCTGTAAGCTACACATACAACCTGTTCCTAATTAAGGAGGAAGACTGTCACATGTCATTGGAGACAACATAACAGACAGCTGCTTCTACAATATTAGCTCTTGCATCAGTCAAAGTATTGCTCAGGAAACACTTGTGAGGATAAGATGAGGTTGTATATATATTGTTACCCCAGGACTGAATTCAGTCACCAGACATGTATGTACAAGACCAAGAAGTATGCTACATAAAATCTTTACTCTCCAGTTATTCCAACAGCAGAGAGGAAATGGAACTCAAGAGGGAAAAATGGAAGAGAATTCAGGCTCCAGAATTGACTGATAGGAGATATTTGGGGTGGAATTCTATTGTGACAGAAGAAAGTCAACTTGCCAAAGCTATAGTCAGAAAATCCTGAATTCAAGTCCCAATTATTCTATTTATCACTTTTTAAAAATGATTTCTTTAATTGCATTTATTTATTTTAACATGATACAGGCACTCCCAGAGAAAGAGAGAAACAGAGAGAGAAAGTGAGAAAAGCAAGCTGCCAGGTCTGAGACTCAAACCATGGTCAGCCATGTAGAGGTCTAAGGCCTTCACCACCATGCCACCTGCTGGCCCCTCTATTTGCCACTTTTTTAACCATTGATGTATTATCTGACTTTTTTGATCCTCATTTTCTTCATTTGTGAAAAGAGAGTTAAAATTACACAAATGCATAGGATGATAATGAGAATGACATGCAAATTATTTGGGTCACACATCTTTGAGTTCCCTAGCAAATGCTAGTTCTTCTCTGATCAGACATTTAGTTGATCGGTTTCAGGAATTAGATTCCATGAAATCATGTAAGGCGGGGTTGCTACCCACAGAAGCGTAGGGCTCTGGTAACAAAAAGGTCAAAAGACCCACCACAGTTTCCCACAATCTTACCCTTCTTTTAATTCAGAATTCCTGTTCTCCATGGAACTAATTTTACTGAGCTCTGATTGTGTTTTTCTCTCCTTCCCTTTCCTACTCAGTTTAAAGCACTCTGTAACTGTTAACTGGCTTCTGAGCACATTCATTCTGCACCTCCATCTATTCTCCACTCGTAGTTAGAAATGCATCACCGTAATGTCTTAAAACAAGATCCACACATCCAAACCCCACTTGTCAACACCATCTGCCTACACACTTCCTTTTAACATCTTCTTCTGTCATCCAAGTCTCATCTAAAGGCAGATATGATGATTAATGGTAATAGTCATTGTCCTGGTCCATTTTGTGTTGCTATCACAGAAAACCAAATAGTGGGTAATTTATAAGAACAGAAATTTATTTCTCATAGTTCTGGACACTGAGAAGTCTAATAGTAGAGTATTGGCCTCTGAGAGGGACTTCTTATTTTGTTTGTTTGTTACATTGTTTTTGCTATAGGGCATGTGTGTTTGTCAAAGGGAGAAGGAAAGTGAGAAAGCATTCTCTGAAAAGATGATCATGCCACAATCCCTTCTCCTCCATTTTCTTCTTGGGATTGTGGGCATGCATGCATACATACCAGAGTGTTTCTCAAGCTGCCGGGTCTGGGACTCAAACTGCTTAGCTGGTCATGTGGGATCCAGCAACCTTAACCACCACACCACCAGCTTTTCCAGAGAGCCTTCTTACTATATAATGAAAGGCAGAAGGGCAGAGAGAGGGTTAACAAGAGTAAGTAGTCCAACTCACAGTGTCAAAAACTTTTACAGTCTGTGTTCACCCATTCGTTAGGGTGATATCATTGTGACCTAGTCACTTCTTAAAGGTCCCATTTAAGACAGTTTACAAAGATAATCAAATTCTGACATGAGTTTGGGAGGGGACATAAAAAACCATAGCATATATGCCCTCTGAAAATAAATTAATAATTAAACTTAAAAAAAAAAATCAGTCACTAGTTAACTGACTCCAAAGTCATCCAGAACCCCCTATTCTTTTGTCACTTTTCCCTTTATAGTATGGAGAGACAAAGCTCACCTGCCCAGTCTTCTTTGCCTCTGCGGAGGACAGGGAGCCACATAAGGGAGCCATGTAAGGAGGTTATGCAAGAGGTCCATGTAACACAATCTAGCCAATGAGAAATGAGCAAAAGTCTGCTGGGGTTGTCAGAGGTCATTTCTGCTTTCCTCATAAAAGGGACAGTTAATGCCCCATCTCTTACTGCCTAGAATGAGGGCAGTAATAGCTGCAGCCAGAAAGAACATGACACTTACATTCAGACATATCTGAGTTCAAATCTCAGTTCCCCTACTCACTGAATACATAGCATTGGGCAAATCCCTCTACATACCTCATCAGTTAAATGAGTTTAATGATATCTATAGGTGTTGCCATCAGTAGGGAATGGCATGTCACACATTCAGATCCTTGAGTCCTTGACTGGCAAATAACCAAGTGGCTGCTTCATGAAATTGCCAAATTTTAATCAAAGGCAGTGTCCACTGTTGTTACTCTCTGGGGGCTTCTCAGTCCCTTGCTGACTTCCTTATCTTACTCATACCTCTGCAAAAAACTTCACTCACTAAACTCTCTTCAATGGAGTGTTTCAGTATGCCATCTATTTCTTGCTAGAGTCCCAACTGCTGCAACCACTACTCAAATATGTGTGTGGAGACATAGCTCTGCTAGAGTACACAATCCCAACAGAGGTACCCTTTGAAATACAGGCTCCTGGGACCAGCAGGTGGCATGGTGGTTAAGGCACTGGACTCCCATATGGCCAGCTGTAGTTCGAGTCTTGGACCAAGCGGCTTGAAACTCATGTCAGGAATGTGCCCAGAATCCTGAGAGGAGAATGGAGGAGAAGGGATGGCAGCATGGCCATCAACTCTGGGGTATGATTTCTCAGTTTCTGTTTGTCTCTTGAGCAAATATATGAGCCCTATAGCAAAAATCTAAAAAAGAAAAATAAAGAAAAGAGAGAAATACAGGTTCCTGAGCCAAGCCCTTATCTTCACTTCATGTTGCTGTTGAGTCCAAAGTTATCAAGAAAGCAATTTAATTTCCTTGTTGGAACATCATTCACCTACCTCAGGGATAGGCATTTCCACCTGTTCTACGCTCATCCATCTCACCCAGCCAAAGAAAACTTAAAACATAAAACTTTCAGAGGAATGAAGACAAAGCAGCAAAGACTAAAACAACTTAACCCCTGGCTGGCTTCATGTTATATTTCTGAAGTACAATGCAGCCATTGAGCTCAATAAATGAATTACATAGAGAGGATTCCTCTGCCAGCATCCCACCCCAGTCCGGGAGGGAAAGAAAAGTCAAAGTAAAGAAGAAAAGCCTTCCTATACTGAGCTAGAGAGAGGAGGAGGAGGCCACGAGTATTTGTTAATCCCAGGGGTTGAGAACAATTTCTGTTACATGTCAGTGTGTGTACACTCCATTGATTTTGATGAGGTTATCAAAAATCTTGAATTTCCTTGTTTTCATTTGGTATTACTTTATTTTATCTTGAATTCCTTTAAAATTCTGACACACTGAGGTTTTGGGAAGCAACTTTCGTCAAGCTCAATGGCCAGTGTGTATTCATCCTTTAGCAAGATTAATATATAAAGGGGTCTTAATATAGTTCATGGAAGATGCGTAACACGGAAAAATAAACTATCCAAACTATTTTTTAAAATTTTTGCACCAAAATAAACTCATACTTTAACTCCATTTTCCCACAAACTTTTAAAAAAAGTTTATATCTTCCATCAGCAAGAGAGACAGAGAGAAAAGCAGAGAGAGAGAGAGATACAGCACACCCAACAGGGTCTGGACACCAGCTTCAGCCAGCCCTGGATCATGGCATATATGTATACCCTGCATACATAAGGAGATCTCTAGCCATGAACCCAGACCCCTCCCACATGGGTCATTCTCTCAAAATGTTTCATTTGACCACTCTGCCTGCATCCAACCCCTCTCAAAAACTTTCTGAAGTCTCTTCCTACCAGAGTCCCACTTCCATGCCCCCTTTCCATACTATTAGCTGCCATGGGCTTCCAAGAGTGTTCCTTCTGGGCTTTCCTTGCTGAGTGGCTTCTTGGGCTGCCTAGACAATTTGGGCTGCTGGTGTAGGTGGCCCAGTGTCACTTTCACCACCCTATCCCAACTCTTGTTATCTTGGGATATGCCTTTGCTGCTGCCAGGACAGCCACCTGCTGTCGCCAGCAATTTACCAGCAATCAGCAGCAATTTGCAGCAGCCTGAGTTAGCACACGATATTGATAGAAACCACTCAGCAAAGTCAGGGGGAAAAACCTCTCAGAACTTTGGAGAATGGCTTACCTCTTCCCACCCTCTAGTAGCAGAGAGAAACCTCATATCTTCCTCCCCCAATCTGAAGATGCTGCTTGTTCGTGTATGTTAGATCTCCTAAACTCACAAGAGGCCATGACTTCTCTGAGGCCTGTACCATATCTTTCTAGAGCACCCTCCTTAAAACACAGTTTGTACATTCAGATGTAGCCAGATTGCAGGTGGCTAGCTTTCTGCTGTCCTTGGCGATAAAGGCTCAGAAGTCATTCATCTTGAATTCTTTCTGTTAGCAAAGTTACACCAAGGGGCTGTGTTTAAAGATGATTTGTGAAAAATGGGTTTCTACTTCATTATTCCATCCAAGACACAAACTGCGCTCACCAGCCAACGTCGAGATTTCAGTCTGCTGAAAGAAAAGACCTAGTCATCTCTTGAAAATAAACAATCTACCTTCATATTATTAAACATTTATTCACTTTCTTCTATGTTTCAGACACAGCGAAAACACTACTCAGAGTTGAGGAGCTCAGCTGGAAAGAGAGAGGTAAATCAAGGGAGACAATTATAGTCAGTACGATAGCAGGGGACATTAAGTGCTCTAAAAACTGGGACCAGCAGATGGTGTAATGGTTACATTGCTAGACTTCCATGTAGTCAACCACGGTTTGAGTCCCAGACCCGGTGACTTGAAACACCCGGGCGCGTGTGCATGTGTGTCCAAAATCCCAAGAGGAGACTGGAGTAGGGGGAATTGGGGTGTGGCCATCCTCTCTGGAGGGTGATTTCTCACTTTCTGTCTCTCTGTCTCTCTGGCAAGCATGCACACCCTATAGTAAAAATCTCTCTAAAAAACAAACACAAACAAACAAACTTATGAAAGCATCCAGGAAAATCTTTTGGAGAAGCTGAGGCTCACACTGAGCCTTAGAAACAAATAGGAGTTGGAAGAGTAAAGGCAGCAGAGGGCACAAGGTGCAGCTGCTCTGAGACAGGGCGAGGGCCTGGGTGTCTGAGGCTAGACTTCAGCTGGTAGGTCAGGGATGGAATGAGAAGAATATCAAACAAACAAACTTATGAAAGCATCCAGGAAAATCTTTTGGAGAAGCTGAGGCTCACACTGAGCCTTAGAAACAAATAGGAGTTGGAAGAGTAAAGGCAGCAGAGGGCACAAGGTGCAGCTGCTCTGAGACAGGGCGAGGGCCTGGGTGTCTGAGGCTAGACTTCAGCTGGTAGGTCAGGGATGGAATGAGAAGAATATGACAACACACTGAGTCTGAAGGAGAGTCAGAGGAAACAAAAGGAGGAGTTCTTGGGACCAGCAGTAAGGTTATGTTGCTAGACTCTCATGTAGTCTACTGCAGTTTGAGGCCTGTACCTGGTGGCTTAAACTCACACTGCGCACATGTGCGTGCGTGCCCAAGATCTTGAGAGGAGAATGGAGGAGAAGGGATTGCCGTGTGGCCATCCCCCCTGGGGGGTGATTTCTCGCTTTCTGTCTCTCTCTCTCTCTCTCTCTCTCTCTCTCTCTTTCTCTTTCTGGCAAGCACACAGACAATATGGCCAAAAAACAAACAAACAAACAAAAAACTTGTAGGCATTTATATAACAACAGAACCAAAATAAGAGTGATTTCTGTCATCATCAGATGACCTTATTTAAATCTTCTGACCAATATAAAATTAAGGTAATGAGTTTAAGAAAGATATAACACTAGCATTTTTAAGTGATAGTTACATACTTTAAAAAGCCAAATTTGTTGTACAACTAGTATACTGTGAGTTGAGTAAAATTAATAGATAAAAGGTTTCTGTCTGGTGAGCGCATGCACCCTATAGCAAAGAAAAAAAAAAAAACTCTCCAAAAAAAAAAGAATGAGTTCTTGGTGAATTATAAAGTTTTTTCAGCCATATCTCTATTATCTTGAAAAAGTGGTATGGATGGGCCAGCCCATGATGTGGTAGTTAAGACAGTCGGATCCCACATGACTGATGGTGCGCTTTGAGTCCCAGAGCTGGTGGTTTGAGAAAAATGGCAAGCATGTGTGCCAGCATGCCTAAAGTTCCCATAGGAGGGAGAGACAGAGGAGAAGGGACTGCAGCATGACCATCCCCTTTGAAGAGAGGGTGCTTTCTCTTTTTCTCTCTATGGTGAACACACATACCCTCAGGCAAAATCTAAGAGTTGTGAATGTTAGAAATAGAAGAGAACTTCAACATGAACTAGCCCCACTTATTTTATACACGTCAACCAAGGCCCAGGGAGATCAAATGACTGGGTCAGTATACTAATTGTAAGTTAGGATAAGAGCTAGCACGATGGTCATGGGATGATTGTAGCTCACATATGTATACCGTTTTACAGTCATTGGCTCTCACTCATAACATCAGAGTAACACAGAACAAGTCAACCCATCTAAATTGTAAGCACATCTCAAACTCTGCCTGGCTGTGTAAGCCCTTTGTGGTTCTGGATCTCACAACTTTCATACCTATAGAGGAAGAGGTCACTAATTAAGTCACTAATTTTTCTTCCAGTTCTGACACTCTCTATCTCTAAAGTCCTACTCAACAAGACCCTCCTCTGCCATGTTGAATATCAAAAGGTGATTTCACCTAAAGAAGAAAAAATTCTGCAACTTTTCTAATGTAATCATAATTTTCTGAAAGTTTTCATGGCAGATCTAGCTCACATATCTAATCATAATCCATTTCCCACGAAAGTCCACCAGTCACAAACACTTTAACATTACTGTGACATTTAATTTTATGTTTCAACTTGATTGGGTAGGGAATTATCCAGACATTTGGTTGAATATTATTCTGGATGTGCCTGTGAGGGTGTTTCTGGATGAGGTTAACACTTGAGCTGACATGGGGAGTAAGGAAGATTGCCATTCCAACGTGAGTGGGCCTTCTCCAGTCTCTTAAAGGCCTGAACAGAAAGAAGCAAAGGCAGAGGAAGGGAGAATTTGCTCTCTGCCTGGCTCCCGGCTGGGACATTGGTCTTCTCCTGCTTCAGACTCAAACTCAGACTAGTATGTACACCATTGGCTTTCTTGGTTCTCAGGCCTTCAGAGTGAAACTGGAACCTACACTATCATGTGCCCTGGGTTTCCAGTTTGCCAATTGTAGATCTTGGTGTTTCTCAGCTTCCATCATTAGGAGTCAATTCCTTATAATAGATAGATCATTGAAAGACAGATGGACAGATAGCTGACAAAGATAAAGATAAGGAGAAAGATTTATCTTCTACTATTTCTATTTCTCTAGAGAACTTTTACTAATATAATCACTTTTATTGAAATTACCTGCAATTAAACCCCCAAAAAAGGTAGATCGGTAATCTCCAAAAATCCCTCTGATCCCAAAGGAGTCATTCTCTCTCCAAACTGAAGTTATTTTATGATATGTAGCCAAAGGCTGAAATGATAGCTTTGCTTTCTTTTTTTAGTTTAAATATGGGCACTGAAAATCCACATGGATTTCTATAATTAAGAAATAAATGTATTACACCTTTTGCCTTTTTCATGTATTATTAAAGACATGTGAGAGCAGGCTCTGACTCCTTAGGAATCTATCCAGGCCTGCTGGTAATTCTCATTATAAGGCCAGGAGCACAACGCCAGAGGCCCTTCATCTTATCCTGAATGGAATAAGGAGTCTGTCACCTACGTAGGATTGAAGATGCCGGTGGAAACTACTCAGCAGGAGCAAAAGGATTTCTCCACAGCAGTGATCATGTTTCAGGCAAATATCCTGAGAAACAAGAGGGAAGAAAAAACAGAAAATGTAACTTGCTCTGTTTCCAACAATGGCATTAATTTTAAAAATAAAGGTTGGGGCCAGCAGGTAGTATGGTGGTTAAGATACTGGACTCCCATAGAGCCTACCAAGATTTGAATCCTGAACCTGGTAGCTTAAAAATCATGCCAGGTACATGTGCGTGTATGCTCAAAGTCTCAGGAAGAGAATGGAGAAGGAATTGTGGCATGGCCATTCTCCTGGAGAGTGATTTCTCATTTTCCCTCTCACTGTCTCTATCTTTCTGGCAAATGCACTCACCCTATGGCAAAAATCTTAATAAATAAATCAATAAAGTTATGTTCAGGCACTGGGCTCTCATGTGAGATCCAAACACAAAGAAACTCAGTCCCTATTCTCAAGGATCTTGCAGTTAAACAGGGAGACAAAAAAGTGAAAAGGCGAGGTCAGCAGGCAGTGTGGTGGTTGAGGTTTATATTTCAACTTGATTGGGCCAGGAAGTGCCCAGACATTTGGTTAAATATTGTTAACCAAACTCCCACGTGGCTGACCATGTTTTGAGTCCCAGATCTGGCAGCTTGCTTTCTCTCTTTCTCTCTCTCTCTCCCTATCTGTCTCTCTCTGGTAGGCACATGTGCCTTATGGAAAATTAAAATAACAATAATAATACATTAAATTAATAATTCTTTTATTAAAAAATGATTACAGAAGGATAGAGATGCCACAAAAACCAGAATGAGATGGATTCAGAGAGGAGAAAAATCCCATCGTGCTGGCCAATGACAGCTGCCACAAACAAGGCGGGGCAGGACTCGGCAGAGAGCGGGTGTGGAGCTCCTGCTCTCCATGTCACCCGCTCTCTCCACTACGGCCGTCAGTCACCTCATCCTCAGCCCACCTCTCCTTCACTGAATTATTTCTCCTATAATACTACCCTCTCGATTTACGGATTTTTCTCCTTCCTTTCCCAATCCCCTTTTCTCCTTCCCTTCCTTCTTTTTCCTATTTTTAATCTTTTTTTTTTACTTGTTTATTGTGTGACTCCCCCACTAAAATGCAATTTTTATGACAACAGAACTTTGCCTTGCTCTTTTCAGTACCTAGAACAGTGCCTGGAATTGACCATTTGCTCAATAAATGGGGAAGACAGGAAGCCAAGGCAGGCAAGCAGCAAGTAAGGAAAGAAGGGAGGAAAGAAGGGAGGGGGGAGAAGAAAATCCTCAGAATGGATTCATGTCCCTACTCGTCTTTGCCTTCTATCCTATTGACATTCCAAAGTTCTATGTGTATTACTCCCACCGAGAGAACTATCCTGCTACTTCAGCTCATCTAATCTTAATTTACTCTAAATCCCTTTACCTCCCTTATACCTGATGACACTCCCACCAAACTACAAGATCTTTTGCATGTACCGTGCCTGTTCTCCACACCTTTGCTTGCGCCTGGAATATTAACCCTCTGCAAACTTTTCTCTGCCAAATAAACTGTCACTCATTCTTTAGAACACAATGTGATGATTTGGCAGTATCACGCAGAATATTAAATGTGCATTTCCTTTGACCCCCATAGCTTCACTTCTGCAAATGTATCCTTGGGGTTTGCTCCCGCACGAGCAAACAGTACTGCCTCTGAGAAGTTCCTCTGCCCTCTGAAGCATATAGAACATCCCTTTATGCATTGTGGAACTATTTGTTCACAAAGTTCTCATATTAAACCTGATACCCTTCTAAAACTTCCATTCTTGTGGGAAGATGGAGGAAAACATAAGTAAGAAAGCAAATAAATGCTTAAATGCACCCTCTCAGGTAACAATAAAAGCTATGAAGAAAAGAAAACAGTAATGCCTTAAGAAGGAATGAGACTCTTGCTTCCCTAGTTTATTATACCCTCACATTGTGAATGCAATACTTGCTGTCTTTTAAAAGCTGAACTCTCCCCTCTGTGTCTGTAGGATGCACATGTGACATTCTCTGGACAGGTGCCTATGGCTTTTTTTTCTGTCCCTTTATGCATTGTGGAACTATTTGTTCACAAAGTTCTCATATTAAACCTGATACCCTTCTAAAACTTCCATTCTTGTGGGAAGATGGAGGAAAACATAAGTAAGAAAGCAAATAAATGCTTAAATGCACCCTCTCAGGTAACAATAAAAGCTATGAAGAAAAGAAAACAGTAATGCCTTAAGAAGGAATGAGACTCTTGCTTCCCTAGTTTATTATACCCTCACATTGTGAATGCAATACTTGCTGTCTTTTAAAAGCTGAACTCTCCCCTCTGTGTCTGTAGGATGCACATGTGACATTCTCTGGACAGGTGCCTATGGCTTGATTGCCTGAGGATGCTGAGTTGAGAGGGCAGAATCCACGTCCTGGACACATTTGCCTGATCCTATGTCACCTAGCATAGGCCATATAGAGAACTGCAATTACCACCTGTTGATTGAGCATAAAAAATAATTTAAAGTACAAGTGCTACTCACAACCAATCACAAGAGCCATCTATAAATAAAAAGATCAGGTATGGAGAGAGAGCAATCCCAAAAGTGCTCATTGTTCATTTTAACAGAGATCTGTACCTAGCTCTTGACTGGGCCAAGTAAAGAATTCTGAGGCCGTAAATAAAGTATAACTCATATGTAATCTGAATTTATGGCCTTTAAAGTGAATGTGTGACTTAGTAAGAATCTTTGCTTTGAAAGACTATAGATACCTACCAGACGTGAATCATGCATAATCTCTGACTTCAGTAACCTCTATCTTCTGTTCAATAGTGTCCTTATAGGAGAGATAACTGCTATCATTAGGATTTTATTTATTTTATTTTATTCGGAGAGAAATTTTTGCAATATGGCGTGTGCACTTGCCAGAGAGACAGAAAGCAAGAAATCACCCCCAGAGAGGATGGCCACACCATAGTCCCTTCTCCATTCTCTTCTTGGGATTTTGGGCATGCATGTACATGCACCCAGCATAAGTTTTAAGCTGGCAGGTCCAGTACTCAAACCGTGGTCAACTACATGAGAGTCCAGTGACATAACCATTATGCCATCTGCTGGTCCCTAGAATTTTATTTTTAAATAGAAACTATTAATGGTTATTTATAAATTATTTTCAAGATGCTAGTGAATTTGTGGGAAATGAACACCACTAAAGTAGTAAGACTTGTGGCATCTTATTTAACAGTAAAAGAAAAATATTTTCTCATTCTTGCCTTATTAAGCATCAAAAAAAGGCAGTTATATAATCTGGCTATTGTTCCTTAATAACTTGCATTTCCATATACCAATATGTGACCATATAAAATTGAAAAAAATTTTAAATGCCACTTAAGATGCTACTGAAAAAAAAATTAAATACTTAGGTATAAGTCTAACAAAGCATATCCAGGTCTATATCCCCAAAATTATAACGTGCCAATGAAAAAAAATCAAAGAAAATACAAATAAATTGCAAGAGACATGCCATGTTCGTGAACTGGAAGAATCAGTATAAAAATGGTATCAGTTTTTCCCCAGTTAATCTATTGATTTAATACAATGCTTATCAAAATCTCAGCAAGAATTTGGTAAACACAGACAAGGTTATTTCAAAGTGTATAAGGAAGTGCCACGCAAAAACCGCTAAATAATTCTTAAAGGAAGAATAAAGTTCAGGGAATTGTGCCTAATGCTTATTTGTTGGTTGCAGGAAACAAAACATCATAGTATGGGCAGAAAGATAGCTATAGGTTAGTGAAGCAGAGTAGAGAACCCAGAAATGCACCCACAAGAATATGCCATGCTGGGAACCAGCAGTTAGAGTAATGGCTATGTCGTAGTCGACCGTGGTTCGTGTCCCGGACCCGGTGGCTTAAAACTCACACCAGGCGCGTGTGCGTGCGTGCCCAGGATCCCAAGAGGAGAATGGAGGAGAAGGGCTTGCAGCATGACCATCCCCCCAGGGGGTGATTTCTCGCTGTCTCTCTGCATGTCTCTTGGCTGTCTGGCGAGCGCACACGCCCTATAGCGAAAACCTCTCCAAAAATAAAAAATAAAAGAAAAAAAGAAAAAAAAAGAATATGTCATGTTGATGGTTTCTGCAAAGATGCAAAAGCAATCCAGTATGGGAAGGATGGACTTTTCAACAGATGGTGTGAGAGCAATTAGATGTGCATTGACCAAAGGACTGGGGGAAGAACCTCAAACTAAACATAATCTTATTTATTTTTTTGAGAGGTTTTTGTAATAGGGCGCATGCGCTCGCCAGAAAGACAGAGACAGAGAGACAGAAAGAGAGAAATCACCCCCCAGGAGGGATGGCCACGCCACAATCCCCCCCCCTCCGTTCTCCTCTCGGGATCTTGGGCACGCACGCACACGCGCCTGGTGTGAGTTTTAAGCCACCGGGTCCGGGATGTGAACCGCGGTCGACTATATGGGAGTCCAGTGACATAGCCATCACACTAACTGCTGGTCCCCAAACTAAACATAATCTTATAAAAAGTTTAACACAAAATGGATTACAAACTTAAATGTAAAATATAAAAATACAAAACTTGACGCCACCAAGGTGGCTCATGCTGCTGAAACACTCCACAGACTGGGAGTACGTGGAAGGCCTGGGATAAATTTCTGTTTCAACCTAAAGGCCAGGAACAGTGGCTTACATCAGTAATCCCAGCAACTCAGGGAGACTGAACCAAGAGGATCACTACCATCCAGGCTGGCCTGGGCAACACAGCCATACTCTGCCTGAAAAAAAGCCCGGCATTATTGGGGCCAGCAGGTAGTATGGTGGTTAAGGGCACTGGACTCCCACATGGCCAACCATGGTTTGATTTCCAGATCTAGCAGCTTGCTTTTTCACTTTCCTTCCCTCTTTCTCTCTTTCGTTCTGTCCCTCTCTGGCCAAATTATAAATAAATAAATAAAGTTAAATAAAAAGTCTTTAAAAAGAAAGAGAAAGAAAGAAAGAGAGAGAGAGAGAGAGAGAGAGAGAGAGAGAGAAAGAGAGAGAGAAAGAGAGAGAGAGAGAGAGAGAGGAGAGAGAGAGAGAAAGAAAGAAAGAAAGAAAGAAAGAAGAAAGAAAGAGAGAGAAAGAAAGAGAGAAAGAGAGAGAGAAAAAAAAAGAGCCTGGCGTTATGACATGAGCCTATAATCCCAGCTATTCAGAAGGCTTAAGCAGAAGGATTGTAACATGGTAGACACTGTCTTAACAAATAAGTAAATAAAAATAAAACTTTTAGGAAAAATAGAAAATTCTTCAAGATCTAGGTCTAGGCAGAATTTTGACACTTACAGGACAATTCTTAAAAAAGAAAAGACAAATTGGACCTCATCAAAATTAAAAACTTTTGATCTGCCTCTTTGGAAAATAGTCTGTCAGCTCCTCAAACATTTAACATATAGTTACCATACGACCTGACAATTCTACTCCTAGAAAAGTAAATGAAATGAAAAAGAAATGAAATATACATCTACACAAAACACATACATAAATGTTTATAACAACAGTATTAATAATAACCAAAGGCTAAAAACAACCCAAATGTCCATCAATGGATGAGTGGATTTAGAAAGTATAGTATATCCGGGGACCAGCAGTTAGCGTAATGGCTATGTCGCTGGACTCCCATGTAGTTGGCCGCAGTTCGAGTCCTGGACCCGGTGGCTTAAACTCACACTGGGTGCGTGTGCGTGCGTGCCCAAGATCCTGAGAGGAGAATGGAGGAGAAGAGACTGCGGCGTGGCCATCCCCCCTGGGGGGTGATTTCTCGCTTTCCATCTCTCTGTCTCTCTTTCTGGCAAGCGCACACACCCTATAGCAAATAAATAAATAAATAAATAAAAATAAAGCTCTCTCCAAAAAAAGAAAATATAGTATATCCACACAACAGGATATTATTCAGCCATAAAGAGAAATGAACACTGATACATGCTACTTGGATCAACCTTGGAAACATTATGCTAAATGAAATATGCCAGTCAAGGACCAGCACATGGCAAAATGGTTACATCACTGGACTCCCACATAGTTGACCGCTGTTCAAGTCCTGGGCCTGGCACCAGAAGTGTGTGTGTGTGCATGCCCAAAATCCTGAGAAGAGAACGGAAGAGAAGGGATTGTGGTGTAGCCATCCACACTGAGGAATGATTTCTTGCTTTCTATCTCTCTGTCTCCTGGGCAAGTGTACACACCCTACAACAAAAATCTCTCAAAATAAATAAATAAATGAAAAAGAACAAAAGAAACAAGCCAGTCACAAAAATCAACATATGATATGATTCCATTCATATGAAAGTCCAGAACGGGGAAATCATAGAAAGAGAAAGTAGGTCAGTGGTTGCTTGGGGGAGAAGAAACAGACTTGAGGTAGAAGGGTAATAGCTAAAGGGCACTGAAGGTTTCTTTCTGAGTAAATGAAAACCTTCTATAACTGTGGTGATGGTTCCAAATCTCTGTGAATGTGCTAAAAAAAATTGAATTAAAATAAGCAAATTGTATAGTATGTGAATTATATCTTAAGAGGTCTACTTCATTTTTTTCTCCCTCTGTGAAAAAGGATGATAAGACAACCTATAGTGAGGAGACCAACAAAGGCCTTGTGTCTAGAATATATAAAGCGCCCTCAAAACTCAACAGTTTTTAAAAAAGCCAATTTTGAAATGATCAAAACACACAAAGATATATTTCCCCAAAGAGGATACACAAATGATAGCCAAGCACAAGAAAAAAATTTCCACATCACTAAATAATAGGCAAATACAAATTAAAACTACAATGAGATACCATTGCACACCTATTGGCATGACTTTTTTAAAAAGTGATGATACCTACATGCTAGCAAGTAAATGGTACAGCCACTCTGGAAAATAATTTGGTTGTTTTAATAACTAAAATGTACTTACCACATGACTCAGCAGTTGTACTCTAAGACATTTAAACCAGTGAAGTGAAAACTTGTATTTACACAAAAATCTGTGCACATCTTCAAAAAGCTAGACATAGAATTATATTACCCAGCAATTCCTCTCCAAATTATACCCAAAAAACTGAAAACAGCAATTCAGATACTTTTGAGCCAATTTTCTTTTTTTAAATAATTATTTTATTTGGCTTTATTTGTTATTATTATCATTCTTTTCATCTAAACAGAGAAAGACAGAGAAAGAGAGGGAAAGTGAGAAAGCAATCTGCCAGGTCCAGGACTCAAAACCTAATCAGTAATGTGGGCGTCCAGTCCCCCAACCACCATGCCACCTGCCGGTCCCTTGAGCCAATTTTCATTAGAACAGTATTAATAATAACTAAAAGGTGAAAACAATCCAAATGTCCATCAATATATGAATGAATAAACAAGATGTAACATATACATGCAATGTAATTTCAGTCATAAAAATAAATGATATTCTAATATATATACAACACTGAAAAATCTTGAAAACATATGCTAAGTAAAATAAAACAGACACAAAAAGACAAAGATTTTATCACTATATTAATATAAAGTATCTAGAATAGGCAAATTCATAGAGACAGAAAATAGATTAGAAGTTATCAAGAGCAAGGGAAAGAAAAGAATAGCATTATTGCTTAATAGTTAGTGTTTCTATTAATATTTGGAGTGATGAAGCTTGTTTTTTCTTTAAATTATTCATTTATTTTTATTTTTTATTATTAAATTTTTAAATTTGCTATAGGGTATATGCACTCATCAGAGAAAAAGAGAGAGAGAAAGAGGGAGAAGGAAAGTAAGAAAACAAGCCACCAGGTCCAGGACTTGAACTGCAGTTGGCCATGTGGGAGTCCAGCTCCTTAGCCACCACACAACCTCCTGGTTTCTCTATTATCTGTTTTGGGGACCAGAAGTGGCATAATGGTTACATTGCTGGACTCCCACATAATCATGGTTTGAGTCCCGGACATGATCATTTGAAACTAATGCCAGGCACATGCACGTGCATAACCAAAATCCCGAGAGGAGAAAGGAAGAGAAGGGATTGTGGTGTGGCCATTCCCCCAGGGAGTGATTTTTCGCTTTCTGTCTCTCCAGCAAGCACACATGCCCTATAGCAAAAATCTCTCTTAAAAAAGAGAAAAAAGAAAAGAGAAAAGAAAGGAAGAAGAAGAAGAAAGAAAAGAAAACGTACGCAAACAGAAACCTGCATATGAGTATTCATAGTGGCTTTACTTAGAAAACTGAAAACAATCAAACTATCCTTTGAAAGTTCAGTTGGTTAAACAAGCTGTGGTATAACCAAGCCATGGAATACTATTCAGGAAATAGAGGATTATCAATACACACATCCTGGACAACTCTCCAGATAAAAATGCTGAGCGAGAACAGCCTGTTTCAAAAGGTTACGATCTAACTACACACATTTATGTAATGTTCTTTGTGTGTGTGAGAGAGAGAGAGAGAGAGCAAGGGTTTTGTTTTGTTTGGGTTTTGTTTTTTTGTTTGTTTGTTTTTGTTTTGTTTTGTTTTATTTTGTTTTGTTTTGTTTTGTTTTGCTATAGGGTGTGTGTACTCACTAGAGAAATAGAGAGACCAAGAAAGAGAAAGTCAGAAATCGCCCTCAGAAGGGATGGCCACACCACAATCCCTTCTCCTCCATTCTCCTCTCAGGATTTTAGGCACACATGCACACACACCCAGCATGAGTTTCAGGCTGTTGGGTCCAGGACTTGAACTATAGTCGGTCATTTGGTAGTCCAGCACCTTAACCACTATTTCACCTGCTGGCACTATATAACATTCTTGAAGTGGCAAAATTATAGAGATGGAAAAAAAAGATTCACAGTTGTCAAGGGTTGTAGAAGGTGGGAGGTGGCTATGGCTATTAAAGGGCACATAGGATCCATGTGTGGAACTTTCCTTCATCTTGACTAAGGTGCTGGTCACATGAATCTACACATTGGATTAAATTGCCTCAAAGTAAATACACACATTTAAATCAGTGCATAAAAATGGTGAAATTTGAATAAGATAGACATATATCATAGACTTATCTTTTTTGGGGGGTGCGGGGTAGAGATTGTAGCTATAGGGTGCTCGCGCTCACCAGAAAGACAGAGAGAGACAGAGAGACGGAAAGCGAGAAATCACCCCCCCAGGGGGGGGATGGCCACACCGCAATCCCTTCTCCTCCATTCTCCTCTCGGGATCTTGTGCACACGCACACATGCACCCGGCGTGAGTTTAAGCCACTGGGTCTGGGACTTGAACCGTGGTCGGCTACATGGGAGTTCAGCGACATAGCCCATTACGCTAACTGCTGGTCCCAACTTCTTGTATCTTTTTAAGACAGGATGTTGGTCTGTAATTATCCTCTTGCCTCAGCCTCCTGAGTAGCTAGGACTACAGGTGTTCGCCATCACACCAGGCAGAATATATTATATCAATGTCAATTTCCTGGTTGTGATAATGTGCGATAGTTATGCAGGGTGACAACATTAGGAAGAATATGCTGAACCTTTCTGTATCATTTCTTACAACGTATAGTTATTCCAAAATAAAAAATTCAGGGGGCTAGCAGGTGGTATGGTGATTAAGGTGCTGGACTCCCACACGCCCAACCACATAGAGAAGGGATTGTAGCATGGCCATCGCTCCTGAGGGGTAATTTTTCACTTTCCCTCTCTCTGTCTCTGGTAAGCACACACACCCTAAAGTAAAAACCAAAAAAAAAAAAAAAAAAAAAAAAAAGTTTTGCTTTTTTGGTTTTTAAAAGAATACCTATGGAGAGATGGGGGAATGGGAGGGCATCAGGAAAAAAAAAACATTTAACAGACATAGGTGGATGGAGCAAATGGATTGTGGAATAGCATACCACAACTGAGTGAGAAAAATAGACACTGTCAAGCTTAAATATATATCTCAAATGTGGTGTATTTTGTTAAAAACAATGAGTATGGTATTAATCCTCAGTTTGATTGTCACACACTGCATGTAGACTTTGAAAGTCTATGCTGTGTCCCACAGATACATACAATTACATGTAAATATGAAATGATAAAGTAAAATAGGAAGTAAAGAATACATAGATTTGGATAAGATATTTGAAAAGGCAGAACCAAGCCATGGGAAGAAACTCAGAATAGTGACTGTCTCTGGGGGGGTTGGGGGTCACAGGAAATGATTGTGAATAAGCCTGAAAAACTTTCTTTCTTTTCTTTTCTTTTCTTTTTTTTTTTTTTTTGAGAGAGAGATTTTACTGTATGGCACATGTGCTCACTGGAGAGAGAGACAGAAAGCAAGAAATCACCCCCAGGGGGATGGCAATGCCACAATCCCTTCTCCTGTTTTCCTCTTGGGATTTTGCACACACACACACATGCACACACACACACACACACACACATATGTGCCTGGCATGAGTTTTAAGCCACTGGGTCCAGGACTCGAACTGCAGTTGACTATGTTATTGTCCAATGCCTTAACCATTACACCACCAGCTGGCCCCTGAAGAACCTTTTTAAGGTGATAGTAATGCTCTTATCTTGATACAGATTGGGATGCATGCATAAGACTTGTGGGGCCAGTGTCACAGCCTAATGGTAAAGGGAACCATATCCTACATGCCAACCACATGGGCATTAGTGTGTATATGCTCAAAATCCCAACACGATGGAGAAATGGCCAAGGGATTATGGTGTACCATGCCCCATTGAGGGGTGCTTTCTCCCTTTTCTCTCTCTTTCATTCTCTCTCTCTCTCTGGCAAGCACACATACCCTTGGGCAATCTAAAAAAAAAAAAAAAGTGGGCCAGCCAGTGACATGATGGTTAAGGCAGGTGGATCACACATGGCCGACCACATGGTTTGAGTACTGGACCCAGTGGTTTGAAAAACAAAACAGGCCAGGAGGGACCCCAGGAGGTGGCATAGTGAGTAAGGTGCTTGACTTTCACATAGTCAACTGTGGTTTGAGTCTCAGGCCTAATGGCTTGAAACTCATGCTGGTGCATGTACATGCATGCCCAAAATCCCGAGAGGGGAATGGAGGAAAAGGGATTGCAAAATGACCAGCCCCTGGAGGGGGGGTGGTGGTGGTGATTTTTCACTTTCTGTCTCTCTGTCCCTCTCTCTCTACAGTGAACACATGCACCCTGTAGCAAAAAATCTCTCAACAACAATGATGACAAAAATGCCAGGTGTGTGCATGCATGCCCAAAATCCTGAAAGGAGTAAGAAATGGTGGAGAAGAGATTATAGTGTGATCATCCCCCTTCTCTGTCTCTCTCCAGTGAGCACACACACCTGCTGGCAAATTTAAAAAATACATTTTGTGAATGTCACAGAATCTAACATTTTATCTTAGAAAATAACTAAATAAACACTGACCTCTAATTAATGAAATGCATACTGAATGAAGTATTTAGGGGTAAAGTATACTAATGTCTGTAATTTACTTTGAAATATGTCAAAAAATAAGGTGGATTGATAAGTAGAGCAAGAGATGGATAAATAAACAGTTAGATGATAATGCAAATTTTATATATTAAATGTGAGGTGTAGGTGTAGGGTATATTAATATTCACAATAAAATTCTTTCTGTTTTCATTATCTTTAAAATTTGAATGATACAGTGATGGCGGGATGTTAGCAGGTACTCCATAAATGTTACTTGAATCTGGCAATAAAGATAGTACAATATGGTTCAAATCCAGTCGCACTTGAATAATTACTTTTTCTAGTCCCACTTCCCCCAAAGAAGTTATTTTCATCTTGTGGAAACTTTCCTAACACACTGCCAACTCCCTTAAAATATTGTCTTGCCTATGTTGTTCTCATTTATAACAGAATGCTCCGGGGATGTTCAGGCAATAGCCAGGAGACAGTGAGGCAGTGATTATTTTTTAATCCACTAGGATATAGCCATTTTTTACTGGAAATTTTTCTGAAAATGAGACACGATAATAGTCATGGGACAGGGCCCAGAATAAGAATGAATCCTCACATCAAAGGCCATACATTTTAGCCAGATAATTGTCAGTCAGACCCAGGTATAATTTATCCTCCTTTTTGAAAAGGCAGAATTCTATTCTTCTAAATTAAATACATAACACTATTACTTAATAAGCAAAGTCCTCCCAAACATAGAACAATTCCTTGCTTAAAATAATGCCAGTCTTTTTTCCCCAGGCAGGTAGATTGTAACTATTTTACTTCATTTGATAAATTACCTAACATTGTACAAGTCAGGAAATTCTATTCCCTATTAGATTTATGAATCAAGCACCTACCAAAAATAAACATAAAACTGTAGATAACTATATTATCACCCTAGATCTCAGAGAATTTTTGAAAAATAAATTTATACTTATACATACAAACAACTCTCAGTCAAAAATCACAAAGCACAT
>NW_006159773.1:2443078-2450294 GCF_000334495.1 Tupaia belangeri chinensis
AGAACGAAAACCCACCCCCCATACCAAGAAGGACCAGCAAGTAGTGTGATAGCTGAGGCACTGGACTACCACATTGATTAACTACAGTTTGAGTCCTGGACCTAGTGGCTTGCTTTCTTGCTCTCTTTCTCTGGTGAGCCCTGTACCAAATTTAAAATAATAATGATAAATAAAATTAAATAAAATAATTTGTTTATAAAAAGAAAAAACTATATCTACAAAAACTTCAGAAAAGGAGTTACCAGACACAGAATATTGTTCTAAAAAATGAAAGTCAAACTTGAAAATATTTGCAGGAAATATATATATATATATATTTACACTAGAATCAAGCAAACCTGAAAAAGAACCAGTGAAACTTCTAGGAAACTTTAGTAACTTAATTTAAAAACGCAATGAGTGGGTTTAACATTAGATTAGACAGATATTAAGAATTACTGAACTAGAACATAGGTCAGAAGAAATTATCCAGAAGGTGGATAAGGAAAATAAGAAAAACTAAGAAACATGGAAGTTATAGTGACAAAGTATAGCATGTAATCAATCAGTCTAAGAACAAAATTTTCATTATTGAATTATTTATATAATCCATAGAATATTTATAATTAAATTAAATTTATAATAATGGGAGTTTAGTAATAAGATTGCTGGATATAAAACAAATAAAGCAATTGCATTTCCATATTTTTTTTCCAGGTAAAGTCTTGTTTTATTTAAATAATTATCTATGTAATTGCCAATTAAACAAAGTACAGACAAGAGGCATGGAGCTTTATTTCTTGGTCTCTTCCTCCTTGTACAGAGTCTTGATGATCTCCTCTTCTTGGCCTGGAGGCACTACTCACAGCACTTGCGTGCTTCCTTGGTCTTAGACCTGTGGGCCTCATCCAGGTCTGCCAGGAGCTTTTTGCAGGCCTATCTGCCTTCAGCTTGTGGATGTGCTCCATGAGATCTGCTTGTTTGTGAACACATTCCCCTTCACCTTCAGGTACAGGATATGATACATGTGGTGGTCAATCTTGTTAGATACACGGTATCTTCTCAGCAGCCAGCCCAGAATCCTCATTCTCCTCATCCAGGTTACCTTCTCTGGCATTCTAGTACTGGCCAAACCCTTTTGCTTACCGATGCCCATATGCTTGATCTTCTGGCAGACCAAGGTGTTTTCTGGCACCAAGCCCAGGAATGGATAGTAACAGGCTTGTAGATGATCAGCCCATCTTTGATCAGCTTCCAGGTCTGCCGACAGATGCTGGCATAGGCAATTTCATTGATCTCACTGGGGTCCAATCAGACCTTCTTTTTGTCACAGTGAAGGACACTTAGAGGCAAGCTTCTTCTGAAGCCTAAACATACTCATGCTGTGGCCACAGTGGCAAAAGGAAAGAGCATTTCTACTATTTGAATTTTGTAATTCAAAATCACAAAAAGTATAAATATTCATTTATAATAGCATTGAATGAATAATTAAGAATAAATCTGGGACCAGCAGTTAGTGTAATGGCTATGTTGCTGGACTCCCACGTAGTCAACCGCGGTTCCAGTCCTGGACCCAGTGGCTTAAACTCATGCCGGGCGCGTGCGCGTGTGCGCCCAAAATCCCGAGAGGAGAATGGAGGAGAAGGGATTGCGGCGTGGCCATCCCTTCTGGGGGGTGATTTCTCGCTTTCTATCTCTCTGTCTCTCTCTGTCTGGCGAGCGCACACACCCTATAGCGAAAACCTCTCCAAAAAAAAAAAAAAAAGAATTAATCTGTCACAAATTCTGTAAGAAAAGGGTCTTATAATGAAAATTATTAATTTTATTGAGAAACACTAAAGAAGACCCAAATCAATAGAATGATATACCATGTTCATGGACTTGAAAACTAAATATTATGAAGATTTCAGTTCTTCTCAGTTTTAAACGATAGATTACATGAAATCACAATTATTATCTCACCATTTTTTTGTGTATGAGAATTTACAACTACATCTAAATTTTTAAAATGGAAACGCAAAGGAGTAAGGGACCCAAAATAGCAAAGATTATTTTGTAGAAAAAGAATAAAGTCAGAATAGTTACATACAATATTTATTATAAAGCTACTGTGATTAAGATCATTTGGCATCACCTCAAAAACAGACAAAGACTTCTAAAACAAACCTAAACACACACAGATGCTTGACTTGTGACAAAGGTGACACTGTACAAGAGTGGATGAAATGAGCTTTTCAATGAATGGTGCTATCCATATGGGGAGACAGGAAAAAATATTAACCACTGTATTAAAAATAGTGACCACTTTACACAAAAATAGATTCCAGATGAATTATTGATCTAATTATAAAAAGTAAAGCATAGGAAAATATCTCCATAGTTTTTTACAGAAAAGGATTTCTTAAATAAGATACAAACATCATGAACATAAAGGAAAAGATGAATGAATCTATTACTTAACAATAAATTAAAAGCCTAGGGGCCAGCAGGTAGCACGGTGGTTAAGGTTCTGGAATTCCCACGTAACAAACCACTTTTCGAGTCTCAGACCTGCTGGCTTGCTTTCTCACTCTCCTCTTTCTCTCTCTGCTTTCTCTGGCAAAATTCATGTGAAAAAATAATAAAATAAATAATTCATTTTTAAAAAAGCTATACTTTTCAAAAAATACTATAAAGAAAGCAAGAAAAAAAGATCAAAAAGAGAGGGTATTTAGAACACATATAACTGACCAAGAACTAATAGATAGACTATAATCAATTTTTCTTTTTTTTGAGAGGTTTTTGCTACAGGGCACGTGCGATCGCCAGACAGACAGAGAGAGACAGAGAGACAGAAAGCGGGAAATCACCCCCCCAGGGGGGATGGCCATGCCGCAATCCCTTCTCCTCCATTCTCCTCTTGGGATCTTGGGCATGCACTCACACGCGCCCAGGGTGAGTTTAAGCCACCTAGTCCAGGACTCAAGCACACGCACCCAGTGTGAGTTTAAGCCACCGGGTCCGGGACTCACACCTCGGTCAGCTACATGGGAGTCCAGCGACAAAGCCATTACGCTAACTGCTGGCCCCCTAGGCTATAATCTTTTTTTCTTTTTTATTCTTTTTTTTTTGGGGGGTGGGGAGAGTTTTTTTCGCTATAGGGCGCGTGCGCTCGCCAGACAGAGACATAGAGACAGAAAGCGAGAAATCACCCCCCAGGGGGGATGGTCATGCCGCAATCCCTTCTCCTCCATTCTCCTCTCGGGATCTTGGGCACATACGCACACACGCCCTGCGTGAGTTTTAAGCCACCGGGTCCGGGACTCACACCGCGGTCAGCTACATGGGAGTCCAGCGACAAAGCCATTACGCTAACTGCTGGCCCTCTAGGCTATAATCTTTTTAAGTTCCTGAAAAACTATTGAAAAAGCAATCTATTGAAAATGTGCCAAAGATCGAGTGGGCAATTGAAAAGAGTAATATCTGAATAGCCAATAAACCTTTGAAAAAATACTCAATTTCATAAGTGATAAGAAAAATGCAAATTGAAATAATAATGGAATATTATTGCACAACAATCATATAGGTCATTGCTTTTAATTTTATATTTATAAATGTATTAAGAACTTGGTTCACTGGAAACACATTGCTTGTAGTAAACCTCCAGCTACAGTTCATTCTTAATCACCTGCAGTAATTGATTCCATAAAGTTGTCACAAACAATTAGCCAATATTGAACCATTGCTCTTAAGACAAATAATAAGGATAGGTTTCCACAAGCCTCTGGTCACATATTCATCAACCAAACAATATATAACCTTGTTTTATCTGTGTTTCTATTGAACTATATCTTATTTAGTAAATATTGCTAATTCATTAACCTTAAATTCAAGGCCAACACACTAAAGTTCATGCCTGAGTGAAGCTTATCAAACACACCTATTCTCTTCTGAGACACATCAGTCGCTTGTGCTTGGGAACATGAGACAGCACTTCAGTGCTATATCTGGAGGCCTTTTTAAACAGTGAAATAACCAACAAAAGACACCAAAATGCAAAGAGTATGGTACAAATAGACATAAAAGACACTTTAAAAAAAGAAGGAAAAAGCAAGAATAGAGTTGAAATAAGAAAGCAAAGCATCACCCTCCACCGTAGCTGCCGTGCCGGCCACCACCATCTCCGAGCAGAAGATGGCTGTGCCTCCCACCTGCGTCTATCTGGGCAAGCCTGCCAGGGATGTCTTCACCAAGGGCTACGGGTTTGGCCTAATAAAGCTCGATTTGAAAACAAAGTCTGAGAATGGATTGGAATTTACCAGCTCAGGCTCAGCCAACCCTGGGATAACCAAAGTGAAGGGCCGAAATGGAAACCAAGTACAGACGGACCGAATCCGGCCTGACGTTTCCGGAGAAGTGGACACTGATGACACGCTAGGCACCGAGATCGCCGTGGAAGACCAGCTTGCCCTGGACTGAAGCTGACCTTCGACTCTTCCTTCTCACCTAACACGGGGGTGGGGGTGGGGGGGCAAAAAATGCTAAAAATCAAGACAGGCTACAAGCGGGGACACATCAACCTGGGCTGCGACGTGGATTTTTTTTTTTCTTTTTTGGAGAGGTTTTCGCCATAGGGCGCATGCACTCGCCAGACAGGCAGAGAGAGACACAGAGACAGAAAGCGAGAAATCACCCCCCAGGGGGGATGGTCACACTGCAATCCCTTGTCCTCCATTCTCCTCTCGGGTTCTTGGGCACGCACGCACACGCGCTCAGCGCGAGTTCCAAGCCACCGGGTCTGGGACGCGAACCGTGGTCGACTACATGGGAGTCCAGCAACACAGCCATTACACTAACTGCTGGTTCCCGGGACGTGGATTTTGACATTGCCATGCCTTCCATCCGGGGAGCCTGGTGCTGGGCTACGAGGGCTGGCTGGCTGGCTACCTGATGCATTTCGAGACTGCGAAGTCCCGAGTGACCCAGAGCAACTTCGCGGTGGCTACAAGACTGATTCCAGTTTCACACTAACGTGAATGACGGGACAGAGTTTGGTGGATCCATTTACCAGAAGGTGAACAAAAAGTTGGAGACTGCCGTCAATCTCCCCTGGACAGCCGGAAACAGTAACACGTGCTTTGGAATAGCAGCCTGAGACTGCGGTCAATCTCGCCGGGACAGCCAGAAACAGTAACACGTGCTTTGGAATAGCAGCCAAGTATCAGATCGACCCCAACGCCTGTTTCTCCTGTTTCTCAGCTTAAGTGAACAACCCCAGTCTGATAGGCCTAGGATGCACTCAGATCCTAAAGCCAGGCATCAAACTAACCGCTGTCAGCTCTGCTGGATGGCAAGAAGGTCGGTCAATCTCGCCGGGACAGCCAGAAACAGTAACACGTGCTTTGGAATAGCAGCCAAGTATCAGATCGACCCCAACGCCTGTTTCTCCTGTTTCTCAGCTTAAGTGAACAACCCCAGTCTGATAGGCCTAGGATGCACTCAGATCCTAAAGCCAGGCATCAAACTAACCGCTGTCAGCTCTGCTGGATGGCAAGAAGGTCAAAGATGGTGGCCACAAGCTTGGTCTAGGTCTGGAATTTCAAGCATAAATGAATACTGTACAATCTTTCATTTTAAAACTGTTTCGCAAGCATAGCTACCTTCAGAATTCAGTGTACCTTTTAATGTTGTATATCTGGGATGCAAGTATGGCTAAATATCATGTTAGACCTCCAGGTAAAGACGACTAAGCTTTAAGGTGTTACCCTTTAGAGGTACAGAAGACACCCAATTCCAAAAAAAGGTCATTTCAGCTATAGGCATGGGCAGGGGGGGATCATGGTGGCCCTCCTAGAGATGCCAGGTGTTTGTTTGTTTGTTTGTTTTAATCTAGAAACGGTTGCAAGTGGAAGTTGATACTATGTAAGTACTTTGTTAAGTTCCTATTGAGTACATGAAAGATATTGTGACCTCCTGAGACTTGAACCTTAGTTTCCTAACCTTAATAGATAAGAGGCTCATTTGCTTGATGGTGTGTACAATCCCCTCTGAAAGGTACTTTTTTTTTTTCTTTTTTTAGGGCGCATACGCTCGCCAGACAGACAGAGACATAGAGACAGAAAGCGAGAAATCACCCCCCCCCCAGGGGGGATGGTCACGCCGCAATCCCTTCTCCTCCATTCTCCTCTCGGGATCTTGGGCATGCACGCACACGTGCCTGGCGTGAGTTTTAAGCCACCGGGTCCGGGACGCGAACCACGGTCGACTACGTGGGAGTCCAGCAACATAGCCACTAGGCTAACTGCTGGTTCCCCTGAAAGGGACGTTTTTAGACAGATCTTTATGACCTATTCCACCCCACTCCATCATCACTTCCTTTACACCAAAGTAGTCTACTGGGTGTGGTAGCTGTTTCTTATGTGCCATTTTGGGGTGGAGGGGGTATGTGTGATGAAGCCAATAATTTAGGACTTAATTCCTTCTTGTGTTGTGGTTTTTTTTTTTTTTTTTGCCCTTGCACCAGAGTATGAGATAGCTTCCAGGAGCTCCAGCTGCAAGCTGGGAAGAGTCTGTGTGGTTGTAATCACATGGTGACAGAACTCGGAATCCAAATTGGACGTCTGTTATATTCTCACCACACAATTTATTTTTTAGCAGTTCAATGGATACATTCTAGAGTCTTCCATTTTGTGTGGAATTAGATCCTGCCCTTCAAATGCTGTAATTAACATCACTTAAAATAAAACTTGAATAAAATAGTGAAACCTCAAAAAAAAAAAAAAAAGGAAGAAACAAAGAAAGCAAAGCATCTTCTTATTCTACCTCAGCTGAGAATGTGCACATCAGGCAACTCAAATCTGTTGTCACTAAAAACATATTCTCCAGATAAACATGAAATTGAAATGAGTTGATTTTGGTACTATAAGAAAATTTTATGAAGTAAGAGAACTTGCAAATAATAAAGGTAGATTATATTTTGTAAATTTACAATAGTAAATTTGATGAAGAACATACTATGTGATCCAGCAATTACCTCAGAGGTATGAACCCTACAGAGATTCTTGAATGTACAGGTGAAGGCACATACAATATTATTTATACACCATTCAAAACTATCAATTTAAATATCCATCCTGAGTAGAATGGATATATTGTAGGATATCTACACAACTGGCATACTATAAGGGCAGCAAAAATGTAAATTGGAATACTCACCATATGATCTCATTTTATAAAACAAAGTTTTTTTTTTTTTTTT
>NW_006159773.1:2451255-2456604 GCF_000334495.1 Tupaia belangeri chinensis
AATCCCTTCTCCTCCATTCTCCTCTCAGGATCTTGGGCACACACGCACACATGCCTGGTGTGAGTTTAAGCCACTGGGCCCAGGACTTAAACCGCAGTCGACTACATGGGAGTCCAGCGACAGCCATTACAGTAACTGCTGGTCCCTAAAACAAAGCGTTGATACTTTATTTTTGTCAAAGAATATATATAGGTGGTGATACTGTAAAGAAAATCAAGAGGATTATTACAATAATCATTTTTAAATGTGTTTTAAAAGAGTAATAATGATCCCCAACTGAAATTGATATATGATATGAGGAGAGCAGTACAAAGGCTACATGCAGGAAGACTTTAAAAATCATTCCCAAGGCTGACAGGTGGCATGGTGTCTAAGGGAGCTGGACTCTGACATGGCCAATTGTGGTTTGAGTCCCAGGCCTGGCAGCTTGTTTTCTCATTTTCCCTCTCTCTCTCTCTCTGTCCCTCTCTGGTCAAATTTAAAAATAAATAAATAAATAACATTAAAATAATTATGTTTTGAAAGGAATCATTCCCAGGGCCCAGCAAGTGATGTGGTGATTAAGGCGCTGGACTTGCACATGGCTGACCATGGTTCAAGTCTGGCTGTGGCAGCTTGCTTTCTCACTTTCTCTCTCTCTCTCTTTCTTTCTCTCTCTCTCTGGTGAATACGCATGCCCTATAGCAACATTTTAAAATAATAATAAATACAATTAAATAAATAATTCTTTTTAAAAAAAATCTTTCCCAATGTTGACTAAAAATTATCACCTAAGTAAGAGCGTATGTCATTCTGTAGCCATTTATTGATATTATACTTAGATTAAGAGAGCTTTATTTATCACATCATTAAAGGAAAAAAAAAACATAATGAATAGTGTATATTTACACCCATTCATGAAAGTGCAAGTGATCAAATGAGATTATGTTGATTTCTTAAACAATTATTTTATTTAACTTTATTAATTATTATTATTATTTTCCAGTTTGATCAGAGAGAGAGAGCGGAAAGTGAGAAAGCAAGCCACCAGGTCCTGACTTGAACTGCGGTCAGCCATGTGGGAGTCTAGTGCCTTTAACCACCACACCACCTGCTGGTCCTGAGATTATGTTGATTAATCCAATGATTAATGCTGAGACTGTTAGTTTAAACTATCATAGAGAATACACAATAGTCGTTAAACTACTCCAAACCATTATCACAGCCCCAAACGTTAATGCATGAAATTACATCTGGCAAAATTATCTAGAACCTTCTGTCTAGAAGTGACGGTGACTTAAAAAGCTCAAGAAAAATGGAATTAAAGTACAAGTTTAGGAGCCAGACAGTGGTGCACCAGTAAAATGTGACATTCAGCAAGGCTAACCCACATGAGACAGCTCCAGGTTCACATCTGGAGGCTTCACATCTGAGTAAGCCTGTTATATGTGTGCCCATGATTCACAGCATTAAGACTCTTTTTAGGGTGCTGTCTCTCTGTATCTCCCACTCTGTGTCTCTCTCACTCATGAAAGAAATAATCTTTTTAAAATAAAGTACAAATTTATTTTGAGGCAAAACAACTGAAATCGTGCATAGTTTTTTTTCATAATATGCATTTTCCATGACCTTTTTGAGGACTTCTCTTATACTTACTGATACACCAATCACCTTGGAAAACAAATTAAAAAAACCTAAGCTGTCTGAACTCAGCTCAAAACTTCAAAAAGTAAAACAAAATAATCTCCACGATAACCAACTTTCCTATAGGATGGATAGTGGTAGTACAATCCATTTTTAGCTCATAATATTCAGTGGGGAAAATTTTCATCTATTAATATTAATTCAGAAGTTCGCCTCTGTCCCTATACAGATGAATGGCTTTGAACTAATCATGCAATTTCTATGGTCTATAGATTTTTCTATAATACACAGGATGTGAGCCAGATCTCCAAATTGCTTTTCAGCACTAAGATTCTCTGAAATCTAGTTTTTAAGACAAGAACCCTTCATTTTGACTCTCCACTGCAGATTCATCTGTATTTAAATGAAAAATGACCTGACAACCAAAGAAAACAATAGCATTAAAAAGATAAACAGAATCTCAAAGAAATTATTTAGTATTATGTAAATTGACTTAAAATGGAGGTTGTTATCAATATACCCCTTATCATATAAAGCAAAAGCCCAGATTTCAGGGAACCGGAAGGGGGATATGAATAAATTGAAAACCATACATAATAGATAATACAATCACTAGAAGGGGGAAATAAATAAATTGAAAGAAAACCATACATAATAGATAATACAATCACTTTGCAATATATATATATTTTTTTTTTGGAGAGGTTTTGGCTATAGGGCATGTGTCCTTGCCAGGCAGAGAGAGACAGAGAGACAGAAAGCGAGAAATCACCCCCCAAGGGGGGATGGCTATGCTGCAATTCCTTCTCCTCCATTCTCCTCCCAGGATCTTGGGCATGCACGCACACACGCCCGGTGTGAGTTTAAGCCACCAGGTCTGGGACTCGAACCGTGGTCGACTATGTGGGAGTCCAGAGACATAGCCATTATGCTAACTGCTGGTCCCACTTTGCAACATTTTTGACAAGACTTTTTCCCGTGCTGCTTCTTGTTGTCCCCTCAGATTCTTCACAAAGGAATTCATTTGACTTTCAGAAGTATAGGTTGACATTTGTAATGTGTTTCAGGTTATAATGTATTATTAAATGTGAATTTAAATAGATCATAACATCCAACTGCTTAGTCTACCTGCTGCAACAGCTAGAGATTACAAGAATTTCATCTTATCCCTTCAAAAGCGCTTAGTAGAGTGATTAGGTAGAAGCTTTGAATAGCTATTGGTTTAACTCTTCACCGCCCTATTACATAGGCCTGTAGGGCCTGACTTCAACATTGGGTGTGGGGGAAGAAATACTAACCTTGAAATGAAATTTCTGGTCAGTGGAACTAGCAAGTACATACTGAAGAAATTTTTAGGATTTTTGGGGGGAAGGGTTGTTTTGCTTTGGGGGGGGCTATTTAGAGATAGATATTAAGTCTACTTAGCTGTCTTAACATTTTTTTAATTAAGGGTCAAATGATTTTATGAAATTACTGTTTGCATTTGTTGAAATCTTATTGTCCCAAATTGGAAAATCTTCATCACATTGTCTCCCACAAGGTAACTATCCTGAGGAAGTCCTGATATGATTTTTTTTTTATTTTACTAGAAGCGATAGAAGATATTCTAGATGGCATTTCTTCATCTTTCACTGCAAGAATGATGCTAACTACTGAGTGCTACAATACCAGGCTCTGTATTAAGTGTTTTTACAGTGTTTATTCAGCATCCAGTAATTCCCTTTCTCTGAAAACTGCATCCTCACCATCCACACAAAAGAAATCTCTGCGGACACGTACCGACCATGTGACTCACTCTTATGGCCCTAGCTGATTGGATTTTGAGTGAACACCTGCCCCAAGCTGAGCCAATCAGAATCCTTCTTAGCAATTTAAATGGAAAGTCATCACCTAAGAAGTGTTGGAAATTAATTCACATTAAAGTCCAAGTTCTCAAGTTGTGGAGGTTACCTAAGTTGTCTCATTTAGCTCCTTCCTGCATCCTGGGTATTAGGATTATCCTAGAATTTCATAGGCTTTCTTCCCCTTAATCTATGTGCCACACACGTCCTAAGACATTATCATTTATTCATCAACACACATTTTAAGCATTTGTTACCTGCCAAGCACATAATTGAAAACATAATGGGTAGAGGCATACAGTAAAACCACATGAATAAATAGATGATTACTAGTTGTGAAGAGTGTTACAGCAGGACCTGCTCTGTAGTTCAACAGTTAAGTGCAGTGCACAGGGGACTGGATCTCACATGGTCCACTCACCCACAGTTGGAAACTCACCAGGTGGCTTGAAAAACAGTTGCGCATATGTGAATGTGTACCCCAAATCCTGACAGCATAGAAAAATGGGGGGAATGGATAGCAGCATGAGTATGTTCCATTGGAGGGCTCTCTCTCTCACTCTCACTCTCTCTCTCTCTCTCATAAAAACATACACCCTCTGACACACACATTTTAAAAACGTCATAGCAGAAAAGTACATGTACTATGAACAGCTTTTAAAGGGTAATTAGCTTAGTCAAAGTGAGGCCATGTATGTAAAGCACTTAGCACAGAATTCAGCTACTAACAGGCTCTCAATGTCATATTCTTTGTTCTAATTCTCTCTAAATAATAGTTCTGGGACAACGCCTTCCCAGCTGAGGCCAATATAGTACCAAACTGCTCTAATTGGCTGCTAATTTATTCTCTGCCTTTAGTTTCTGCTGCCAGATTATTAGTCCCAAAATATCACTTTCGATATGCTGTATATTTGTATCCTAGGCCAAGGAATTTAGACTATTCTCATAAGCCAGCCTCAGGTCTCAGGTGGGAGCAAGATTGTTGGTCACCTGCTTCCCTTTACTCCAAAGGAAAATAAAGGTTCTACAGGGGCAGGTGTCAGGGCACTACATCACTCATTTCCTTAATTAAGGAATTCAGTAGTCCAAGCTACCTAGTGAATAAGTTTTGGTGGACAGGGACATGGGGAGAGTAGGATTGAGGTAATCCATTAGTCTTCAACACTGGAAAAAAAAATCAACGCAAACTTAAGGAACTCAAGTAGCTATCCTGAAAAAAGATCATCAACCCTGTTAAAAGATGGGAGAATGAGTTGAAAAAACTCATGACATACAAATAGCCAAAAGGCATACGAAAAAATGTTCAACATCCCTCATTGAAAAGGAAATGCAGATCAAAAAAGTGTGTGTGAAAGAGGAGGATCTGAGGAAGGATATTTAGAAGAAAAATAGGAAGGCAAAGCATTAATGGCACAAAGAAATGTGGTATTATCTGTTGAAGATACTTTGTAGTTTTATCAACTGTACTAGGGAGAAATGTTCACCTGTTGAAATATCCATTTTGCAAGCTAAATAATAATGTGACTGAATGTATAAAAGAAAATGAAATTAAAAAATTTTAAAAAATAACAATAATAAATAAAATAATTACAAAAAGTTTTTTTTTAAAAAAAGGCAAAACAAACACCAACAAAAAAAAACAATGAGATACCACCTAACCTCAAGTCAGAATGATTAAGATTAAAAAATAAATGATAAGTGCTGGGTGCTGGTGCGAGTGTGGTGAAAGTGGGACACTCTTTTTTTTTTTTTTTTTTTTTTTTTGGAGAAAGTGGAACACTCTTACACTGCTGGTGGGAATGTGAATTGGTCCAGCCACTGTGGAGAACAATTTGGAAATTCCTAAAAAATCTACAAATAGAACTACCATATGATCCAGCAATCC
>NW_006159773.1:2456734-2458007 GCF_000334495.1 Tupaia belangeri chinensis
ATTGGAAAACTGTGGCACATATACTCTATGGAATACTGCTCAGCCATAAAAAAATAAATAAAAATTAAAAAAAAATTTTTAAAAAAGACCCTGGCTTTTGATAGAAAGTGGATGAATATAGAAGATTTACTGCTGAGTGAAGCAAGCCAGGCTATGAAGGAGAGGCATTGTATGTTCCCACTTAATATATACAAAGTGTGTGCACTCTATGACCAAAACTGAATGACTAAAGGATATAGAAATACAGTAAATGGTTGTGAATACCAGACATAGTATGGGAAGAGGGTGGGTGAAGGAATAGAGTCTGAGGAAGGACATCAAGAAGAAAAAGAGAGAAACAAAGCATTAATGAGACAAAGAAATGGGGTATAATCTGTTGAAGATAACTTTATACTATTATCAACTGGACTGGGGAGAAAGGTACACATGTTGGAATATTCACTTTGCAAGCTAAGTAACGTGATTGAATGTATAAAAGAACTTGTAATAAAATAAAAGTTAAAAATTTAAAAAAGACAATAGAATGGAATATTGAGTGAAAAAAAAATCAATTAAAAAAAAAGTCCAGCCATCTCCTCTGTCTTCCTCTCCAGCACCACAAGGGATATGTGGGTGTTGGACACATCCATCATGGGAAGCCCTACCAAGTATCACTCTGCCATTATTCTCTCCTCCCACTTCTCCTTCTTCTTTTTCATCTCCCACTCTACAGCATTCTGTGACACATAATGTGCCTACATAAGGGAACGATCAATTGCACAGTATTATGCACAAGGGCCTAGTTGTTTACAAGAATGCAGGAAATAAGGGTTATTCCTGGAAAGGATAATTAATACAAAAGAGCTTTATTTTATGATTCATACCACCCTGGGTGGAAACAAAGCACACCTAATGAAAAAAAAATCATTACTGCTCATAAAACCAAATCCAAGTCTTTTACTGAAGGTGTAGTGAGTTTGATGGAAAACATTCCTCTCTCTAAGGAAACATAATGATATCTATTAAATGGCAACTTTGAAATGACCCAGGACTTAGAAAAAATAGCTTATAAGCTAGTACATAAATGTAAACTTCCTTCACAGCTTTTTTTCTCTTTTCAATTTTTAAATATAAGTTAAAAGCAAACCTTAGAGGAGGTTCGGTGGATAGGGCAGAATTAAAGCAACATTTTCTACCTCCATTAGAGCCCTGCCAACCCAATCTGGTCAGTATGTCTTACCCTGAGATTAAGAACCTCTGCTTGACCCTGCGCCCAGCGAGCGAGGCGGCGGCG
>NW_006159773.1:2458972-2467500 GCF_000334495.1 Tupaia belangeri chinensis
GGGAGGAAGATGGGACATAGCAGAGGGTGGGGGATGGGGAATCAGGGATGGCAAGACAAAGGGCAAGGTATGCAGGACGTAAGAATTGGAAAATTATTTGCTGAGAACATATATGTGGATGTACTTGATTGAGACAATGCACAGTGTATTTTGGATGGAAAATTCATTTGTGTGTTGTGATGGTGTAAAGTGAATTAATAAATTAAAAAAAAAAAAAGAACCTCTGCTTTCTTCCTTATCATCAATCAGATTTTTGGAAGGCAGAGAGGACACTTGTCCATGGGATCACTGGGTTTGGATTCCTGGTCTGCCACCCTCTCATCACTGACAACATTCTAGCACCCTTTCTTTAGGAGGCCAAATGGAAAGAAGCCAATTGAGAATTTCTCAAAGACTTTCCAGTTGATGACAATTTCACAAGCTATTGTGTAAATTTTTTTAATTACATCCTTGAAGACCCGGGAGCTTGACAGAAAAAAAAAAAATGGAAATACTCTAGAATGAAAAAGTGCTACCCAAAATAAGCCACAGAATAAACTCATATCTTTAAGACTCAGAGCATGAGCTTATGATTCAATAAACACTCATTGAATCAAGAACTTGATGTGAAACTTGACTTGAAACTTGACTAGAACTCAAAGATTAATACCACACGATACTTGCCTTCAGGGAGCTCATTGGCTAGTAAAAAAAAAAAAACATTTTAAATACAAGACTTTGAAAAGTATGTGGAAAATGAAATTAAAGAACAAGTTTATTTTAGTATGAGAAATTTTTGAAATCCATGCATAATTTTTCATAATAATATATTCCATAAACTTTTCAAAGTTCTTTCATATCTTTAGGAAAAATGTAGGTATATACGATAATGAAGAGTAAGTGCTGTTGTGATGCCTGGTGTCCATTCTCAATTTTGCCTCCTCACTAGTTCAGTCGGGATGGAATGAGTCACTCAGGGTATTCTGCCCCGATATCCAAACTAAGTCAACTGGACATCGGTCTCTGAGAATCATACAGACAGTGCGATGGAAACACAGGAGAGGATTTATAATTCTACCAGGAAAGATGAAGGAAGGCTTCCTAGAGCAAATGACGCTAGATTTGAGTCATGACATCCAATTAATAGAAAAAAAAAAAAAAACCACAGGATTCAAAATAACTCTAAGAACAGCAGGAGAAAAACAAAAGAGACATAGAAAAAAATGTTTTTAAACAATACATTTGGAGACCAGTCAGTGGCCAGGTATGACTGGAGTGAAGGCCAAAGATGAATGTATATTCTATCTCAATAAAAAGTTTAAAAACAATTCTGTTACCCAGGCCTCACTCCTCACATATTGAATAAGACTTTCTGGAACTGAGACAATGTATCAATCTTTTAAAAAGTTTTCCCATGTTATTCTAATTGCATCTAAAAACAAAAACAAACAAACAAAAAGCATACACACACACACACACACACACACACACACACAAAAGAAAAAAAAACAAAACCCAGTCCAGAAAATGTAAACACTTTTGCTTGTATAGCAGAATTTTCAGTCTGATCCACAGACTTCACCTCCCACTTCTTTTCATACTTCTTATTCTTCGTATTAATACTTTTTTGAGGGGCTGACAGGCGGCATGATGGTTAAGGGCGCTGGACTCCCATATGGTTGACCACAATTCAAGTCCCGGACTTGGTGACTTGCTTACTTTCTCTCTCTCTCTCTCTCACACACACACACACACACACACACACACACACACAAACATACACATACTCTGTCCCTCCTTGATGAGATTTTTTAAATGCAATAAAGTTAAATAAAATAATTATTTAAAAAATACGTTTTCGTGCCAAGAATACTAAGCTTCTCATAGCTCTTCAAAGTTGCCATGCTCCTGTACTCATTTGAACCAGTTGGGGCTGCTCTCCTCCTGGTTAATCATCTGGAAAACTGTTATTCAAGCCCAAGCTCTAAGCTCAGCTTCCCTAACTCCTCTGCACATGGAAAAGTTTCTCCCCTGCATTTTCCCAGGACCTTCTCCCTCTATCCATTGGAGTGCACACCTTATTGCTTTGCAACAATTTTCACACCTTCTTCCACACCGGATTCTGAGCAAGGACCTTATTTTGTCTTATTTTTATATCTCTAACATAATACACGTGATCAGTACCTAACAGACGTTTTGTGAAAATATGGCAAGGAGGAAGGAATCCACCTACCTCTTCTGATGGATGCTGAGTGTAATAGTCATTATTTCTTTCATTCAAGTAAAAAACCCAAGGCCTTTAGAACTCCTTTCATGAGTAGTCATGCAAGAGGAGTTCTTGCTTTAATTTAGTCAAAAGTAGGCACTCCTGTTCCACTTTTATTTCTTTGTGTAAATCCAAGGCTGAAGAGGTGGGATAGACCTACATGGGTCAGGCCATCTTTTTGTGTTCCATGTAACAACCTGTTGGCCTTTGCTAGTGCTGGAGAATATACAAGATTACACAGATCAACAATTCCGTCTCCTCAACTAGGTCCCTTAGGGACAAAAACTGCATCTTACTTCATATTTACAAGCCATTACACAGTGTCTGGCTCAGAAAAGGAACTCAATAAATGTTTAAGAAATTAAGAAATGGCATAGTTAATAAATCTCAGTGCTATTGTCCATAGACAGCATGTTTTAAGAATTTATATCCTCATTTCATATCCTCATTTAAGCAGTCACTATCTTTTCTACTTTTTGGGAATTCTTTCTTATTACAAATATTTATAACCATCTACTTTGTCTAGGTCATGGCACATAGCAGTAACATTTTTTTAAGTTTACTTAGTACTATTATTTAACCGGACCAGAGACAGAGAGAGAGAGAGAGGGAGAGAGAAAGTGAGAAAGCAAGTCATCAGGTCTGGGACTTGAACAGTTGTCAGCCGTTTGAGAATCCAGCGCCTTTCACTATCACACCACATGCCAGCCCTAGCAGTAAATTTTTAAAAATAATAATAATCTCTGCCTTCACAAAATTATATTATAATGTTCAAAATTAGACAATGAAACAAGGACTATAATTTCAGATAATAAGCATTATGAAAGAAATAATCAGGGTGTTGGGGTATGGAATTTCTGGGTTGAATGAGTCCACTAGAAACAACAAGAAGAATCTATCTGAAGCCCTACTAAAATAAATTTCCATGGAAGGGCTTTCCTTCCCCACCCCCAGGCATAAGAACCTTCTCTGCAAGGCAACAGGCAACAGGAAAGCACAGGACCCTGATACAATAAGTATTTGACACAGGAAGTGCTCTGTGTCTCTGCCAGGCCTGAGACTGTCCTCATCCACCTACAACCACCAGGCCAACATGTGAACCTAGGGACTCTCCTTTCATCCCCTTAGGCAGCATCACCAGAAATCAGTTAAAGCCAAAATTCACCAGATAGTCCAAGCAGATCACAAAATCTCTTAAAATTAACTTGGCATTGAAACTATAGCCTACAAAACTAAGCTAAGACCTGCATGCTAACCCTAAACAGAATAACTTCTTGCTAAAATAAAAGACTTAAGTAGGATCCAGTTTCTCCTGATATAATAGCTAAGATATCCAGAATACAACCAAAATCAGCCATACTACAATGAAATTTGAAAAATCACAGTTTGAACAAGAAAAAGTAAAAAAAAAAAATACTGATATCAACACTTAGATAAATCAGATGTTGAAACTGACAAGAATATTAAAGCAGACATCATAAAAATTCTTCAACAATTAAAATGCCCTTGAAATGAATTTGAAAATATATAAGACATCAACAAAGAAATATAAGTTATAAGAAAGAATCACATGGAAAATACAGAACTGGCAAACACAACAAAAAAACCAAAAATCTTATTGAAGGAATTCAAAAGTAGAATGAAGATAACAGAACTTAACAGGTAATAGAATTTACCATTAAAAAAATGAACAGAGCCTCAAAGACTGTGGCACAACAACAAAAGATCATACTAATGTTGGTTCTAGAAGTCCAAGAAGAGACAGTGGCTACAGAGTATTCAAAGAAATAGTGGCTAAAATCTTCCTAGTGTTTTAATTAAAATAATAATAACAACAACAACAACAATAATAATAATAGGGGCCAGCAGATGGTGTAGTGGTTACATCACTGTACTCCCATATGGCCAACTACAGTTCAAGTCCCAGGCCCAGTGACTTGAAACTCACACCAGGCACATGTACGTGAGTGCCCAAGATCCCAGAAAGAGAATGGAGGAGAAGGGATTGCAGCATGGCCATCCTCCCCTGGGGTGGGAATGATTTATCACTTTCCCTCTCACTGTCTCTGTCTCTCTCTCTGGTGAGAGCATGTACCCTAAGGCAAAAACCTCTGGGAAAAAAATAATAATACAGTTTCATGAAGTTGAATGAGTCCCAAATAAAATAAACTCGAAGGAATCTATACCCAGACACATTACAAAACATTATAACTAAACTTCTAAAAACTAAAGGCAGTTTATTTAAAGCAGCCAGAGATAAATGATACCTATAAAGAAAACCAAAATGATACCTATAAAGAATACCAATTTTGGGAACCAGCAGTTAGTGTAATGGCTATGTCACTGGACTCCCACGTAGTCGACTGCGGTTCGTGTCCCCAGACCTGGTGGCTTAAAACTCACACCGGCCACATGTGCGTGCGTGCCCAGGATCCCGAGAGAAGAATGGAGGAGAGGGGATTGAGGCGTGACCATCCTCCCTGGGGGGTGATTTCTTGCTTTCTGTGACCTGCATGCTAACCCTAAACAGAATAACTTCTTGCTAAAATAAAAGACTTAAGTAGGATCCAGTTTCTCCTGATATAATAGCTAAGATATCCAGAATACAACCAAAATCAGCCATACTACAATGAAATTTGAAAAATCACAGTTTGAACAAGAAAAAGTAAAAAAAAAAAATACTGATATCAACACTTAGATAAATCAGATGTTGAAACTGACAAGAATATTAAAGCAGACATCATAAAAATTCTTCAACAATTAAAATGCCCTTGAAATGAATTTGAAAATATATAAGACATCAACAAAGAAATATAAGTTATAAGAAAGAATCACATGGAAAATACAGAACTGGCAAACACAACAAAAAAACCAAAAATCTTATTGAAGGAATTCAAAAGTAGAATGAAGATAACAGAACTTAACAGGTAATAGAATTTACCATTAAAAAAATGAACAGAGCCTCAAAGACTGTGGCACAACAACAAAAGATCATACTAATGTTGGTTCTAGAAGTCCAAGAAGAGACAGTGGCTACAGAGTATTCAAAGAAATAGTGGCTAAAATCTTCCTAGTGTTTTAATTAAAATAATAATAACAACAACAACAACAATAATAATAATAGGGGCCAGCAGATGGTGTAGTGGTTACATCACTGTACTCCCATATGGCCAACTACAGTTCAAGTCCCAGGCCCAGTGACTTGAAACTCACACCAGGCACATGTACGTGAGTGCCCAAGATCCCAGAAAGAGAATGGAGGAGAAGGGATTGCAGCATGGCCATCCTCCCCTGGGGTGGGAATGATTTATCACTTTCCCTCTCACTGTCTCTGTCTCTCTCTCTGGTGAGAGCATGTACCCTAAGGCAAAAACCTCTGGGAAAAAAATAATAATACAGTTTCATGAAGTTGAATGAGTCCCAAATAAAATAAACTCGAAGGAATCTATACCCAGACACATTACAAAACATTATAACTAAACTTCTAAAAACTAAAGGCAGTTTATTTAAAGCAGCCAGAGATAAATGATACCTATAAAGAAAACCAAAATGATACCTATAAAGAATACCAATTTTGGGAACCAGCAGTTAGTGTAATGGCTATGTCACTGGACTCCCACGTAGTCGACTGCGGTTCGTGTCCCCAGACCTGGTGGCTTAAAACTCACACCGGCCACATGTGCGTGCGTGCCCAGGATCCCGAGAGAAGAATGGAGGAGAGGGGATTGAGGCGTGACCATCCTCCCTGGGGGGTGATTTCTTGCTTTCTGTCTCTATGTCTCTCTCTGTCCGTCTGGCGAGCACATGCGCCCTATAGTGAAAATCTCTCCAAAAAAAAAAAAGAAAAAAAAAAAAAAAAAAAAAAGAATACCAATTTTGGGACCAGCAGGTGGTATGGTGGTTTAGGCACTGGACTCCTATAGTGGTTTAGGCATTGGACTCCCACATGGCCAACCATAGTTTGAGTGACTTGAAACCCAGTGGTTTGAAACTTACACTGGGTATGTGTGTGTGTATGCTCAAAATTCCAAGAGAAGAATGGAAATGAAAGGATTGTGGCATGGCCAGTCCACCCATGGGGTAATTTCTCACTTTCTCTCTCTCTCTTTCTCTCTCTCTCTCTCTCTCTCTCTCTCTCTCTCTCTCTCTCTCTCTCTCTCTCTCTCTCTCTCTCTCTCTCTCTCTCTCTCTCTCTCTGTGTGTGTGTGTGTGTGTCCAGCGAGTGCACATGCCCTATAGCAAAAATCTCTATCAAAAAAATTTTTTTAAAGGACACCAATTTTAATGACAGTAAATGTCTCAAGTTTCTCATTTAAACCTTGGAACAAAAAAATGGGTGGAATATTTTTCAAGTGCTGGGGGAAAAAAAAAAAGTGAACCTTGAACCATAAATTTTATATCCAGCAAGACTATGCTTCAGAGCTGAAGAGGAAATAAAGACATTTTCAGAGAAATGAAAACTAAAAGAATTTGCAGCTGGCAGACTTACCCTTAAAAAATTATTAAAAGAGTTCTTCAAAGATAGAAAATGATAAAAGAAGAAATTTTGTAGCATCCGGCAGGAAGAAAAACATTACAGAAACGGCAACAATATAGACAAATACAAAAGACAATCCTCAGTCCAGCCAAGTATTAGTGGTGGTTAAAATGGCTTAATCCCACATGGCCAACTGCAAGGTTTGAGTCCGAGACCTAGTGGCTTGAAAAACACAGCAGGTGCATGTGCTTGCATGCCCAAAATCTCAAGAGGAGAGTGGAGGAGAGGGACTGTTTTGTAGTCATCCCCCACCGGGGTGCGCTTTCTCAGTTTCCCTCTCTCTCTCTCTGTCTTTCCCCAGCTAGTGCATGCACCATAGCAAACAAACAAATAAATAAATAACAATCCTCCTTGTGGATTTCCTGTAATACATCTGATGATAGAAACAAAACTTAGGATACTATCTGATACCCAAAACAATTATTTTTAAATCTAAAAGGTAAATGAATCTAATGAAAGTAATGTTTCCACATTTCACACAAAGTGGTAAAAGGCTGAGATCATTCAACTGTGATAGGTCACATGCATATTGAAATACCTACAGCAGTCCCTCTGAAAATGATACAAAATTAGACACAAAAACACTGTAAATTGGCAAATTTATTACTGTCACAAATCACTGATCTTGGGTTTAAGAAACACAATATTTACGTGTCATACTACATTTATGAAAAACATGCTAATGAAAAATGTTTGTATGTTTGATTCACCCTAGAAATTGTATTATAGTCTATTGATACTATATAAACTGCTAGATGCTCCACTTAATATTTTTCTCCTGAGCAGTATTTAACAGGATTTTCTTTATCTCATACTTGATTTTATGAAACTCATTTTTGGGAACAGAGATGAAATTGTTATATACACAGAAGACAAGATAGATAACATTTGCAAGAAAGTACATAAAATAAATCTTTTAAAAAAAAATGGTCCTTTTTTTGAGACAAAGTAACCACCGAGGTTAAAAATAAGTTTCTGTGCCGGGGACTATCCTCGGCTGGGGTGGGGTGACTCGACAGAGGTGACGCTGGAAGGAAAAGAAGACTAAGGCCTCGTGCCTTTTCATGCACGTCCTCAGCCGGACACTCCCAGAGATCACTCTGAGGAGTGACAACTGCTAGGAAATATCGTGCCTTTTTATTGAAAATGGGATACATGCAAGTAAATGGGAGAGGGGCTACCTGACCTAATGACCAATTCATAAAGTTTTAACAATTGAGATCAAAGATTCTATTCAGGTTTTAATTAAGGGCGGATCTATTAATCATCAATACAATTCAACAATTGATTGATGTAAGCAAGCTTTTGGGAACTTCTGTTCTGGGAGCGTGGTTTCGGAGAACAGCTCCAGCAGGCAGAGTTAATTATCAGCCAGTACTTGGCGGCAGTCATCTTGTGGTTACTGGTTGTGTTGCTAGAAAAGAAAATCTCAAGTACAGATATGAGTCTCAATAAAGAATGATATTTATATAATTTTATAGAGATGTAAAATTAATTAAAGGAATCCTAATATATTTACCTATCCTGAAGGGGTGAAGTTAGTGTTCACTTGATGAGGGTGGGCATACAGCCCTTTCAACTGGTGGTGAAGTGACTAATGAGTTAATGGAAAACTTTGTGGCACACCTAGGCATTCTTATTGTGCTTGTGGCACCATCATCATGTACTTTGTCAGAACATTAGCTACAGTGAGGCAGGAGTGTCCTGGGTCAGTTTCTGCCTAAGAGGTAATTTTTAAGTTTATAT
>NW_006159773.1:2467553-2501966 GCF_000334495.1 Tupaia belangeri chinensis
CGGGGAGTCAGAGGGGGGTCACTTCCCAGCAAGGCTATCACAGTCCCGGAGCGAACAGCAGGCAGCCTTGCCAACATGCTAAGTGACTCAAGCTTGTTCCAAGGTCGGGGGGGTGGGGGGGGCGTACAGTCGCGGCCCTGCCAACTCACTGAACCAACCGGAAGCGATGCTCAAAGGTCAAAAGGCTCAGACAGGTCCTGGAGCCCCACCGGGTTGGACTCCTCCATTTCTGGGTCAGGATTGATTACCTTTTAGAGAGGGTTTAGGAGAGGTCTTTCTTTGAAGAAGAAGAACCCAGGAAACTGCTTTCCAGGTAGAATGAATAACTTCTACAAAGATCCTGAGGTAAAAGAAATACATACATGGGCTGGTTCAAATCTAGCTCATTTATATGTGCTTCCCTCACAGGCTGTGTTCTCTAAAACACAGGTTCTTTTTCCCATAAGAGTTTTACTAATATTTGCTATGTGTAGAAATAGCCAAGCAATAACAAAATCAGCCAAAAAACAGAGAAGTCACTAAGATCCTAGTAAATCCACAGAGGTCTTAGAAGTAGGATGGATTTGTCTCACGCCTCTTTTCTCTGTCTCCTTGTAAATGACTCCATCGAGGCACCTTCCTTTCTCCCTCACCCTTCTCTGACACACATATACACACTGTTTTAACAAGAATTATTGAATAATTTTTTTCCTTACCAGGGGACAAAATTCAGCCTACAATCCAAGCCTAGTCCAAACTCTGCATTGTTTAATAGTTAACAGTTTCCTGGCCTAAAATCCTTCAGCCGGGGCAATGAGTGGGTAGTGTGATGGCCATATGTGATTCCGGCTATTCGGTATAGAAGCTGTCAAAAGCTGGGGAATCAGATGGAGAAAAGGAAAAAAGCCACATGTTGAATAAGTGGGGGCAAATTATGGACATTGGTGCTTTCCAAAGTAAATGAACTGAGCTGTCACAAAGATGTCAGCATTTACTTTCAGACAGTATGAGAAGAGTTTACCCAAAGGGCAGTTGCTCTTCCCACAGTCAGAAACAATCCCAAGGTCTGTCAAGACTCAGACACAAAGCTCACATCTGCTTAGAATCCAACTGTGTTGTCCCCTTCAAACCTATCCTATCCCCTACATCTGCTGCCATTTATTCACAGTAAGTGGCACTGCAAATTGTAGCAATGATATGTATCCTGACCTAAACGTCATCGTCACAGGCAACACACTGATCTAGAGAACAGGCTTTATCCCGCTAGGGAATTTGGGCCTCAGAAACTATTCAGTGGCTGAAGTGGACAGCTGATAAAGGAGCTATGGAAGTTGATCTGTTCTGCAGTTTGATTGGGAACTACCCAGACATTCCATATCACTTGTCACTGAGAATCACATAGTAAGTATCAAGTGTCTACACACTCACCCTTCCTCTCTGTATTTTTCATTTCATTTAAAAAACATTTATAGGAGACTAGACAGTGGTCCACCAATAATTAAACACTCAGGCTGATCCACATGGGAAAGCTGTGGGTTCTTGTCCAGAGCCCCCCTCGAGCATACCGGACATGAATAAGCCCATGAGTCAGGCCTGGCTGACTATAGGTGGATCATGGCATCAAGATCTTACTGAGGGGAACCAGCAGTTAGCGTGATGGCTATGTCGCTGGATTCCCACGTAGTCGACCGCGGTTCCTGTCCCGGACCCGGTGGCTTAAAACTCACGCCGGGCGCGTTTGCGTGCGTGCCCAAGATCCCGAGAGGAGAATGGAGGAGAAGGGATTGCGGCGTGACCATCCCCCCTGGGGGGCGATTTCTCGCTTTCTGTCTCTTTGTCTCTCTCTGTCTGGCGAGCGCACGTGCCCTATAGCAAAAATCTCTCCAAAAACAAAAAAAAAGATCTTACTGAGGATGATAGCAGTATGCCTCTCTCTCTCTCTCTCTCTCTCTCTCTCTCTCTCACACACACACACACACACTCTCTCTCTCTCTCTCTCTCTCTCTCTGTCTCTTCACTCATGGAAGAAGGAAAGAAAGAAACTTTTTAAAAACATAGGAAAATGGTTTTTAAAAACACCTTATAATGTTCTATGTGCCGGGGACAAACACATCTATGAGATAGTCCTAGTCCATAGATGGTCTACAGATGGACAAACCAAAACACATTGAGCAGGCAAATACAATAATTTCCCCAAGATCACACAGCCAGTAAGTGGGAGAACCCACACTGGAACCAGACAGCCTTGTTTCAGAAGCCATGCTCTAAACACTGGGTTCTGATGTATCTATACTGACTTTGAGGTGGGAGAGCCAAAGTGAAAGTTTCTAAAGTCACATGACATCATTTCTTTAGATATGATTATTAAAGCAAACCTGTGAGTGCTTCACCCTAAATTCTATATATTTGGACACCACTCAGAGAAACTCTGTAAGTACTACTCTTATCTATTTTACAATCCAGTAAACTGAATGACAGAAGGAAGCTAAATAACTTACCCTAGGTCACTTATAATGTATCCCCAAAATAGTACTAGATATTGGAGCTATAACCATAGTAAACAAGGTGTAATGAACAAGGTAGCCATGGTTCCTACCTACCTGAGTGTATAGCACATACAGGCACACAAACAAGTAAAGAAGCAATTGCAACACACAGTGTGTCAGGTCCCATACGTATTGCTCTAGGCCCAACAGGGAACCAAGGCTGAGCTTTTGTATAACTGGTCTTGGCAAGAGCCCACACTCCAGGTGCTGCTGCTGCAGGGTCACACTGACCCAGAAAGTAGCAGATAAATACCCTATGTGCTTGGAGGTCTAACTCCTTAGAGATACATCAAAAAAGAACCACCAAATATTTCACGTATGCTTATCCTACTATATGCAATCCCCCCACATATCAGTCACACATACAATCTCCTGTAAGAGCTTGATTACCCTACAAAAGGAATCCCTTCCTTCCTGGTAAGTGGGCTGATGTGCCTCTGGCTTCAGACCCCGGGAGGCACTCTTTCTCTCAATAAACTTTCCTTTCTCTTGAGATGATGTCTCCTGAGTCTTACTCCAGACTCTGACAAGGTGGTAAAGGCCAAGGTAATGTTCTGCGTAATAAGCAAACACTTAGAGGCAGTATTTAGCCCTGCCTTGAGATCTCGAAGTGACTTCCATGAAGTCTAGTTTCTTCTTTTTTTTTTTCTCCTAAACCTGAACATTGAATTAGATAGACACAAAGAGAGAGGAAATGGAAAACTGTTCCGAGGCAGTAAACTGCACTTGTAAAGTCACGAAACAAGATGAAGAAAATGGCTCATTCGAGAAATTAAAAAACGTTCAGTATGGTGGTGTATGGAATGTAAGTAAAGTGAATGGCCAGATATAAAGAAGGAATATAATGTAATATCCTAAGAGCAATGAGGACCACTGAGTTTTAGGAGGTAGAATGACATGAGCTGGTCTATATTTCAAAAAGACAAGACTATAGAAAGTGGATTGGTGGAAGACTAGAGTCTGAGAGATGTTTCCCACCTCCTGGGAATCACTGCAGTAAAGCCAGCTTAATATGATGGTGGCCAGAAAGAGGCGATTGATTGTCTGTAGGAGATATAAGGGAGAAAAGTGTCCGGTGTTACTTCTAAGTCACTGAGTTTATACTATTAGATTTTTGATAAATGGTGCTATTTGCTGGGTGGGAAATACCGGAGAAGAAACAAGTTGGGAGACAACAATAAAAATGAGATTTGTTTTGGATATGTTTAGTGTCCAGAGCCTAGAAGGACCTCCAGATGGATCTGAGTTAGAGAAAATTCTGGGCCTGAAGTAGAGATTTTAGAGTTACCAACAACTAGGTGGATACAGAAGCCAAGAGAGAAGATGTACTGACTAGAGAGAGTGAATCAAGGCACACAGGAGAGAATCTCAAGAGACTTCATCATTTGAGGGAGAATTGAGAGAGGTGGGAAAGAGCCTAGACAGGTGGGTATCATGGAACTCAAAGAAAAATAAAAGAGGACTTTGCATATTATTTTGTGCTCTAGACAGGCCAATTAAGGCAATAGTAGCAAATGCCCTCCTGTTAAACCTTGGTAGAATAAGAAAATGTGGGACCAGTAGATGATGTAATAATTACATCGCTGGACTCCCATGTAGTAGACCGTGGTTCAAGTCCCAGATCCCAGGGCTTGAAATTCAAGCTAGGTGCTTATACATGCATGCCCATAATCCCAAAAGGAGAATGGAGGAGAAGGGATTGTGGCATGGCTATCACCCCACCTAAGGGGGTGATTTGTTGCTTTCTGTCTCTGTCTCTCCAGCAACTGCATGCACCCTATAGTGAAAATCTCTCTAAAAACAAAGGAAGAAAGAGAAAGAAAGAAACTAGAAGAGCGAAGTGCTTGTTTCTTACTGTTATTTAGTAAGACAACAGGCAGTGAAGAGAAATGAAAAATGTAACAAGCACTGTTTCTTGTCCTTCACTATTTTTGACCTGGCTGGTAATCGGATAGATGCATCACTCACAACCTTGAGATGAGGTATGCCACTCGAGGAAAGCTTCTTTAGCTTTATTTGAGGACATGCAAATAATAGATCCTAATGATGGACTAATTTTCTATTTTGGATTCTTTGTCAGAGATTTCTGAAGGAACCACATTACAGTTGGAAACAGGGTTGGATAAAATTGTGAAGGAGAAAATTCAGCGTGAGGATCTGTCTTCCACCCCCTGCCAGTGCTCTAGTGTCTTCCATTTTCCATCCCACCTCCCAAGACACCATGATTCCTAAAGGCAATAGTTACCACAGCTGCGTAGGCTAGCAACCAAGTTAAAATTTTTCTCTATTTCTTTTCCTCCTTCCACCCTCATACTAGATACATCTTTCCTATGACCTGCTTCTTTACAGCCCTATCAGCATGAGATAAACCACCCAGAGGCACTGTAATGTAATAAACAAAGCTATTGCATTTGGAGTCAAAAAACCTGGGCTACATGTATCTCATCTCAGACCTCTCTGAGAACACCAGGCCAAGCTGACTGAAGGCTGGGAGTGGATCACAGCATCAGGACCCTGCTGATAGTTCGCTCCCTCTCTCAATAAATAAATACATCTTAAGGAAAAAAGAAATATCAGAAAACCTGAGCAGGATTCCCAGTTTCATCACTTAACCAAAACTAAGTGACATTTGCTGACTAATTTGTCTATTCATCTGTCAGAACTTCAGAATACCTGTCTCTCAAAGGTATACGATCAGACTGAAAGAATATGTGTAAAAACTCTTAATGGAGTATACAGTTTTCCCACTGTAACTCAGAATTCTACATAGAACTACAGAAAGTTTGTCTAACATAAAGTCAAATTTGCTTTGGCATTTGGTGAAATTATGGGCTTTTTCCATATAAATTTATGTGAAAATGTTCTTTCTAAAACTCTGAGGAAACAAACGCGTCATTTCTGGGTGGGTTGAGCTCTGGATGTCTTTGAGTCAGAGAACTGAGATGAGCCTCAGAGGAAGAATTTCCTGTTAGTTTCTTGCTCTAGTAGTCCTGCACCAAAACAGAAACCCCCAGCATTCTGACATTGTTTTACTATTTCCAAAGTGCTTTTGCACATATGATTTGAAATGACCCCAGGGAAGCCATTCCAAAAGTGTGATGGCACAGCAGAGAGAAGGCAGAAGAAGGTAAGAAAAACCTCGCTGTCTTTTATTAAGCCAAACACAAAGGAAATCGGCAAAAATGTAAAGCAAGGTGACTGTTATTACGAGTATTTTTGTTTTGGAAAATATAGTTTTCATTAAAATGTGTTAATTAGGAGCCAGCAGGTGGCATGGTGGTTAAGGTGCTGAATTCCCACACAGACAATCATGGTTCAAGTCCTGGACATGGCAGCTTAAAAATCATGCTGGGTACATGTGCATACATGCCCAAAGTCACTAGAAGTGAAGGGATTGTGATGTGGCCTTCCCCCCTGACCCCATCCCCAGTATATAATTTCTCACTTGCCCATTCTCTGAATCTGGTGAGTGCACATGTCCTATGGCAAATAAATTTTTTAATAAGTTATTTTAAGCATTATTTATTTATTTATTATTATTTATTATTTACCTTTATTTATTATTATTATCATTGTTGTTATTATTAATTTGACCAGAGGGGGGAGGATGAGAAAGCAAGCTGCCAAGTTCGGGACTCGAACCACAGTCAGTCATGTGGAAGTCCAGCATCTTAACCACCATGCCACCGGCCAGTCCCACAAAAATCTTCTTTAAAAGTGTTAATTATATTACTATGTAGTGAGCTAATTATGTTTTAAGTGAGTTTATGTTTTTTTTTTTTTGAGAGAGAGATTTTTGCCATAGGGCATGTGTGCTCACCAGACAGATAGTGAACGGGGTGGCCATGACATAATCCCTTCTCCTTTATTCTCCTCTTGGGGTTTTGGGCACACATATGCGTGTGCCCAGTGTGAGTTTCAAGCTGCTGGGCCCAGGACTCAAATCATGGTTAATCATACGGGAGTCCAGCACCTTAACCACATTATATCACCCACTGTTCCTGAATTAATGTATTTTTTAATGAATTTTTAATTTCTTAGTTTCAACTTTTAATATGATAAATATTGATATATATAAGAGGACTTTGAAAAGTTCAAGGAGAGGGACCAACAGATGGCATAATTGTAACATTGCTGGATTCCCACATGGCTGAACACTGTTTGAGTCCCAGACATAATGACTTAAAATTCACAGCAGGCATGTGTGCGTGTGTGCCCAAAATCCCAAGAGGAGACTGGAAGAAAAGGGATTGTGGTATGGCCTTCCCCTCTAGGAGAAGATTTCTCATTTTCTCTCTGTCTCTCCAGCAAGTGCACATGCCCTATACCAAAAACCTCTCAAAAAAAAAAAAAAAAGTTCATGGAGAAACTGAATTAAAGTATGAGATTATTCTGGTAGAAAATTATTTTAAATGAATGCAGTATTTTTTATAAAACACATTTTCAAAAAACTTTGAAGATTCTCATACAATCTTCATCAGCAAAACCAGGGAAACTCAATAATTGTTAAGAATGTAAAAAAGGCAGTGAGCCCACACTTGGAGCCTGGAAGCAAGTTTGAGACTTTCAGCATACTGTTGACCATTGTTCTGGTGGCCTGGACTTGTCCCACTCACTGCCGGTGGGATACTTAAGTCTGGTCTGGGCAGGCTTCCTTGGGTGAGTCTGAGTACAGGTCCTGGTAGCTACACTGGGACTTTTGATACACCAACCCTCTTCACTAAATTATATCTCCTTAGCTTGCTACCACCTCATCAAGAACATTTGACAGAGGAGCCAAGTAACCTGAAGTTACCCCTAAATGCTATGACCAGAGAGACAGAGCCCTCAATGAGGAACACACTTAGGAACTAAGGGTGAAATGTCCTCTATCAGTACTACAGAATCTACTCCAATAGGGACCAGCAGTTAGTGTAATGGCTATGTCCCATGTAGCTGACCGCAGTTCAAGTCCCGGACCCGGTGGCTTAAATTCATGCCAGGCAGTTGTGCATGCATGCCCAAGATCCCAAGAGGAGAATGGAGGAGAAGCGATTGAGGCATGGCCATCCCCTCTGGGGGGTGATTTCTCACTTTCTGTCTCTCTCTCTGTCTTTCTAGCGAGCACACACACACCCTATAGCAGAAACCTCTCCCCCGCACCAAAAAAAAAATAATAATCTACTCCAATAAATAGGAAAAAAATGAATAGTCATCAGATGACTAGAAACCACCACAGATCTCAAAGAAACATGAAAAAACAAGGTGGTAACACTCCCTCACATGAGTGGGTAACACAGAGAAATACACAGAAATGTCAGAAAAAGAATTCTGAATATTCATAGTGACAAAACTCAATGAGATGCAAGAAAAAACAGACATATCAGTTTCAGAAAATGAGAAAATCATTTCAGAACATCAAAAAATATTTCTGTAAAGAAATAGAGACTCTAAAAAAGAATTAAACAGAACTTCTGGAAATGAAAAATACAATACAAGAAATTAAAGTATCCCTAGAGGGACCAGCAGTTAGCATAATGGCTATGTCGCTGGACTCCCATGTAGTCGACCGCAGTTCACGTCCCGGACCTGGTGACTTAAAACTCACGCCAGGCACTTGTGCGTGCGTGCCCAAGATCCCAAGAGGAGAATGGAGGAGAAGGGATTGCGGCATGACCATCCCCCCGGGGGGTGATTTCTCACTTTCTGTCTTTATGTCTCTCTCTGTCTGTCTGGCGAGCGCACGCACCCTATAGCAAAAATCTCTCCAAAAAAAAAAGAAAAAAAAAAAGACAATATTCTAAAAATGACAAGGGAGAAACCTTGAGTTACTTATAAAGATTATCCTGTTAGGCTAATGTCAGACCTCTCAACTGAAACAATGCAGGCAAGGAAAGAATGTGAAGATGTATTCAAAAACTTAAAAGAAAAAGAATTTCAACCAAGAATACTATATCTAGCAAGATTATCCTTCAAATGGGAAAAACAAATAAGAGTATTCTCAGATAAACAAAACTGAAAGAATTCCCCAATGCTAGACCAGCTCTACAGGAAGTACTGAGGGGAGTGTTGTATCAGGATAACTAAAGACAGACAAACAGAAACAGGAGAACAAAATACCAAGAAAATGGCTAAGAAAGTGTCAGGGATAAATCTACAAATATCAGTAATAATATTGAATGTTAATGGGTTAAATTCTTCCATTAAAAGACACAGACTGGCTGAATGGATACAAAAACAGAAGCCGTCTATATGCTGATTACAAGAAAGACACCTCACTGATAAGGACATACATAGACTGAAAGTGAAGGGCTGGAAAATTCCATGCAAATGAAAACCAAAAAAAGACTGGAGTAGTAATGCTGATATCAGACAAAATAGACTTTAAGATGAAATATGTAAGAAGAGACAAAGAAGGACATTATATAATACTAAAAGGAGTTGTTCACCAAGAAGATATAACACTTCTAAATATCCATGCACCCAATACTGGAGCACCTAAATACCTCAAAGAGAGACTATTAGATCTCAAGGGAAAGATAGATTGCAACACAATAATTGTGTAGGGGATCTCAACATCTAGCTGACTCCTCTGGACAGATCATCTAGACAAAAAATAAACAAAGAGAGACAATCTAAATTATACCATACATGAAATGGATTTGACAGACATTTACAGAGTATCTCACCCCACTATCACAAAAAACACATTTTTCTCACCCTTACATGGAATATTTTTGAAAATTGACCATGTGATAGGACACAAAAGAAGCCTTTACCAATTCAAAGTATAGAAACTATATCTAGCATCTTTTCCCACCACAATGGACTCGAAATCAACTACGGAAAGATAAAAGCCATACGATCATATCAATCAATGCAGAAAAAGCATGCAATAAAATACATCCGTTAATGATGAACACTCTCAGCAAAATAGGCATAGAAGGGACATTCCTCAACAATAGAAGCCATCTATGAAAAACCCATAGCTAACTTCATACTGAACGGTATGACAAGGCTACCCACTTTCACCACTCCTTTTAACACAGTACTGGAAGTTTTAGACAATGCAATTAGACAAGAGAGTAAAACAAAAAGGCATCCAAATGGGAAAAAAAATAAGTTATCTCTATTTACAGATGATATGATGCTATGCATAGAAAATCCAAAAGAATCAACAACAACAACAAAACTCCTATAAGTTATAAATGAATATATTAAAGTGGTAGAATACAAAATCAACATACAAACATCTATAGCATTTTTATACACCAACAATGAACAAACTGAGACAGAATTGAAGGAAAAAACTCCATTTACCATAGCTACAAAATCAATAAGATATCTAGACATGAACCTTCCAAAGATGTCGAAGATCTCTACAAGGAAAACTATGAAACACTAGAAATAGAAATTAAAAATGATACAAAAAAGTGGAACAACATCTTATCTTTCTGGATTGAAAGAATTAATATAATGAAGATGTCAATCCTACCCAAATTAATCTACAAATTTAATGCAATCCCAATCAAACTACCAGAGATATTTCTCACAAAAAAATAGAAAAAAATAATCACAAGATTTGCCTAGAAGCATGAAAGACTCCATATTGCCAAAGCAATACTGTGTAAAGGGAGTAAAGTAGGAGGCATCTCACTTGCCGACCTCAAAACAAATTACAAAGCTGTAATAATTTAAAAAGCATGGTATTAGCACAAAAACAGAGGTCACATGGTCAGAGGAGATCTCACCAGACCTTAAAGGCAGCTAACCCCACAACAGTTCCTGTGGATCTATGAACAGGCTGAGAAAGCCATGTCATGAAAGGAAGTTCTTTTTGAGATCCTGGGGCTGCTTGGGCATGGGACATTGATGCATGAAGATGGCATTATACTCCCCACCCTGCCTGGTGCAGTAATCCTAGAGCAGGAGCAGCAACAACAGCAAGCTTTGCATCTAGCAATCTCCTGCTGGCTTGCTTCTGTGGCAGACAGCCCTTGAATGACCCTATCAGGTGTCCTGGTCAGCACAGTGACAATGTGCTTAGGTTACTGACCATTCTCCTCTCTACAAAGCAAAGGACCTCAGTTAAATCCTTGAGGATCAGGAACTGATCACAGGAGAGGCTTCAACCCCATTTCAGACCCATGAGTTCCTGCCAAAAAGGCAGTGGGGTCTCACTTAGGTACACCAGTTTGGGGTGACATCTGGATTTCTATAGGGTTACTTTATTTGCACTCTAAACTGATGACACGAGACACTTGACCTTCAATTTCCTTTCTGTGGTAAGTAGACTAATGCCCCCTTCAAAGATGTCTACATTCTAATCCTTGGAACCTGTAAACATTTTACTTTACATGGCAAAGGGTTTTGCAGAGTGACTAAGGTTAAGGCATTTGAGCTATGAAGATTCTCCTGGATTATCCAGGTGGGACTTTAAAAGAAAGGATCCTTTCCCACTGTGGTCACAGAGAGATGAGATAATGAAATGAAGCGCATAGAGGTGCCACCAGGAAAGCTCTGCTGGTCATTGCTGGCTTGAAAGATAGAGCCAGGGGTATGGACCATAGGCAGCTAAAAAGGAAAGGGCACAATTTCTCCCACAGAGCCTGCATAAATTAACACAGTTCTGCCAACACTTTGATTTTAGCCCCATGAGAGTCATATTGGATATTTTGTCCTCCGTAACGATAAGATAACAAATTTGTATTGTGTACACTATTGCACATATGGTCATTTGTCATGGCAACATTAGAAAACTAATATAATTACTAATCAGTGCCTTGCTGAAAGAGAATACCTAAACTCTCTCAGAAAACATAGACAGAAGGGATCAACCAAACACAAAGTGAAGGGATGCTTCCAGAGTGGCTGAATGCAAGAATCTCAAGCAGCAATAGACATTGCAGAAAACTTGCCAAAAGCCTTGTGGTTACCCATCCAAGAAGCCCAAGATCAAGTGATAAAGAATAGTTGGAAGACTAGAATCATTGAGATCTATTGCACACTCTCTTAAGTCTTCATCAAATTTTTAAATTTTTAAAATTTATTTCTTCCATGAACAAGAGAGACAGAGAGAGGGGGTAAAGAGAGAGAGTATGCAGCCCCAGCAGAGTCTCGATACTGTGATCCACCCCATACTTTAGCTGGCCTGGAATCACGGGTATCTGTACGCAGGGAGGTCTCCAACTTCAAGTAGGAATCTGACTAGGTGGGGTTGCCTCAGAGAGCTCCATGTTTTGCTACTGCGCCACCATCTGGCCCCACTCCCTACATTTTTATGTTACCTTAGCAATGATCTAGTTCTTATATCTGTCTGATGATTCTTCTCCATCAAATGTCAAAGTTCTTTTTGTGATATTGTGAACCTTTTTTTTGCAAGTGGAGGCCTTGTTATTTATTGGCTTCCCAGGGGGTACAGGAAAGGTCTTCTTTTATATTTCTCAGTGATGATTCCATTTAGAAGGGACCAAGGCAGTACAGCATTCTGGTTGAGAATGTAGGCTCTGGAGTAAAACTACCTGGATTTGAACTCACTTACCACTTACCAGATATCTGACCTTGGGGACTATCTTCATTAACCTTACTGTGTTTCAGTTCCCTTGGCTATAAAGTCATGTTAAAAGATAAACTCAGGGGGCGGTAGGAGCATGGTAGTTAAGGTGCCTACATTTCTGACTTCATGGTTTGAGTCCCAGACTCGGAGGCCTGAAAAACATGCCAGGTGCGTGTACCCAAAAATCCCAAGAAGAGAGTGGAGGGGGAGAGACTGTGGCATTGCCACCACCCCATCAACCCCGGGAGAGTGATTTCTCACTTTCTATCTCTCTCTCTGTCTTTCTCTGGCAAGCAATACACCCTATGGCAAAAAAAATCTTTTAAAAAACCATAAACTTAGGCACATTAAAATTCTAAAGAGTTTATATCTGAGCTGACAGCAATTCATAAATCAGGCAGCACCAGGCCACAAAGTTTGAGACTTTACAGAAGACATACAAGGGGAAACTTTTATAAGGTGTTCCCAGAGACAGGACAAAAGAAATATTTGATTGATTAAAGTGGAACAGTAGTAATCTTATGAGTTCCTAGTTAGGGGTTAACTGGTGGTTTCTGATCAGTAAATCTTAAGGTATATTTTCCTAGGATATTGTGCCTGGGCCATGAGAGAATTAAACTGCCCCCGAGTAAGAAGGAACAAAAGGGAAGCAGGAGCTGCCCAGCCTGAGCTCATCACAAAAGGCCCATCACAACTTGGAGTGTGAGAGGAGGCTTCCCTGGCCCACATGCCACAGACTTGGGCTACTACCTTGTTTAGATTTGGCCCACGTTGGTCCCAGCCAATTGGGACAAGAGAGGTCTGAGTATACAGAAACCTGAAGATAGTGAGGTTCTAGAGGAATTCTCTCCTCACATACTGTATCCCACTTCCAAGCAGAAAAAGGAGAGAAACTCCACCCTGAAATTTTGAACACGAAACTCCTACCATGGATACCACACTTCCACCCGCAGGAGAACACAGAAACTGTCACAGAGATAACTTGCACCATAGGGAAGGGCATGAGCACATTGCTCCAGAAACCTACTCCAAAAAGAGTAGAAAGAAGTGAGTACATCACCAGATGACTAAAAATCAAGGCAGAGTCCCAGGAAATAGAAGAAAAGCAAGATGTATACCTCCCTCCACCAAAGGAACACAATAATTCCTCATCAACAATGGATAAAGCACAGGATATAACTGAAATGTCAGAGAAAGAATTCAGAATATCATCATAACAAAACTCAATGAGATGCAGAGAAAACATACAGCCAATTTCAGGAGATGAGTAAATCTTTACATGACTTGAAGGAAAAACTCCAAAGAGACAGATATCCTGAAAAAGAATCAAACAGAACTTCTGGAAATAAAGAACACAATACAGGAAATCAAAATCTCCCTGAAAAGTATTAACATCAAATTATACCATGCAGAGCCCTTCTTCAAGAGAAAGACAGCTCCAAGGCTCCTGCGATCTAGCCATTTGGGGAGAAAGGAAGATGTCCCACTGATAACTGGGCCTCCAGCATCCAAAACTCGTGTGATTGAACTTCCAAGTTTGGGAAGAAACCGACCAACCACCAGATGACTAGAAATCACTGCAGGACCACAAGAAATATGGGGAAGCAGGAAAATACCTCTCCCACAAGGGAAAAGGATAGCTCCTCTTTATCCACACACAGTTCAATGGAAATCATGGAAATGTCTGATAAAGAATTCAGAACATTCATAATGGCAAAGCTAACAGAGATGGAAGAGAAGAGAGACAAGGAACTGCTGAAGAGGAAGGAGAAAGGAGTTGAAGAGTTCCAGGAGGTGAGGAAATTCATGCTAGATCTAAAAGAGGAATTTCACACTTTACAAAAGAATCAGATGGAACTGTTAGAGATGAAGGCTATAATACAAGAAGTCAAAATCTCCCTTGAAAGTATTAAAAGCAGACTAGATCATACAGAAAATAGAATCTCTAATGTAGAAGAGAAAATGGTTGGCCTAGAAAAATCCACCGCGAAGACTGAGAAAATGGCCCAAAAATTTGAGAATAATATGCGAGAAGTACTAGATACCATCAAACGTCCAAACATCCGGATAATAGGCATCCCAGAAGGTGAAGAGACTCATAAGGGCATTGATAATCTATTCCATGAAATCTTACAAGAAAATTTTCCAAACCTGGAGAGGCACTCAAAGATTCAGTCCCAAGAAATACAGAGGACCCCAAATAGAATCAACCCAAGAAGATCTTCTCCAAGACACATTATAGCCAGATTGACCAAAACCACAGACAAAGACAAGATACTAAGACTGGCAAGAGAAAAAAGGCAAGTTACCTACAAAGGGTATCCCATCAGACTAACGGCAGACCTCTCATCGGAAACAATGAGAGCGAGGAGAGAATGGGAAAATGTATTCAAAGTATTAAGGGAAAAGCAATTTCAACCGAGAATTCTGTACCCAGCAAGGTTATCGTTCATTTGGGAAGAAAAGACACGAACTTTCCCAGATAAACAAAACCTGAAAGAATTTACCAGCACCAGACCGGATCTCCAAGAAGTTCTTAAGGGAGTGCTATGTCAGTAAAATTAAATGCAGACACACAGAAATAAGAGTTCAGAAACTAAGAAAATGGGCAACTTAATTGTAGGGCCAAAAGCTGGAGTTGAGTATTACATCCCAGATTTCAATCTGGAACATCGAACCTCAACAGATACAGAAGAAAGATTAAGTACATGAGACTGAACTGATGAAACAGTATTCTACGACTTGACTAAAATATTGCTGCTTTTCTTCTAAGCTTTGTTGTCTGGTTTTAAGGACTTTTGTCCTGTCTTCAGCTATCAATAGATTCATGTTCCGACTATTTGAACAGAATACTAACCTGTTTCTAGGCTTTAAGTTTCAAAGAAATATCCTTACCAGTTCAAAACTGCTTTTCTTGAAACCATCGGCTGATCTTGCTATTGAAAGTAGTTAGATTACTTATGATATTGTGTGACCAACGAAATGTTGGGGGAAAAGGGATTGAAGACAACTGTAGACAGCAGAGATAGTGTAATAAGAGAGTGGAATAGGGCAGAGGGCTAGACATGGGATAAAAAACATATACATGAAAGTAGAAATGGAATATTATGGATGATAACATGCATTATTAAGCCACTATGCAGTATATTCTAGATGGGAAACCACATTTAGAATGTTGTGATGATGCTCAGGGAATGAATGTAAATTAATTAAAAAAAATTTCAGAAGAAAAAAAAAGGCATTAAAAATACCTATTTGATGACTGCAGTTAAGCTATATAGCCCTAGTTAGGTGCTACTTTACAGTATGTTCATTCTATTCACTGAGGTTTATGCCTAAAGTCAGTCTTGTGTTCATGGATATGTACATATCAGCTGTGCTTGCTATTGAAAATATTTAGATTTATTAAGATATTTAGTGAAACAATAAAATGGGGGAGGCATAGAAAGCAACAATAGATACCAGACACAGTGTGGGAGGAGGGTGGGAGATGGCAGAGGATGAGATAGGGAATCAAAGACGGGAAAAAAGGCAAAATATACAGAAAACAAGAAATGGAAAATGATTTGTTGACAATAACACATATGTCGATGTGCTTGATTGAGCCAATATACAGTGTATTCTCAATGGAAAAATCTCATTTTCTATGCTATAATGATGTACAGTGAATGAACGTAAATAAAGAAAAAAATGTATTAAAAAGAAAGGAAAAAATGTAATAAAAAAAAGAAAAAAGTATATATATAAACAAATAAATAAATAAATTATACCATGCATAAGATCTCTGACTTTGAGGACAAAACATCTGTTAACCCAAGCAACCAGAAAGAACGGAAAAATAGCCATTAAAAATGAGGACAAGAGGCCAGCAGGTGGCATGGTGGTTAAGGCACTGGACATTCCCACATGCCCAGCCACAGTTCGAGTCCTGGCCCAAACTTTTCTCTGGTCAATGAAAATCAATGAATGAATAAATAAATTAAATAAATAATTCTCTTTTTAAAAATGAGGGCAATATAGGAAAAATCCTAGACACCATTAAATGGCCATATAGCTGTATAATGAGTATTTCAGAAGGTAAAGAGACAGGTAAAGGCATAGAATACCTAGGGGCTGGCAGGTGGCATGGTGGTTAAGGGCACTGGACTCCCACATAGCCAACTGAGGTTCGAGCCCTGGACCTGGAGCCTTATATTCTCTCTCTCTCTCTCTCTCTCTCTCTCTCTCTCTCCCCCTCTCTGGGCAAAATAAAATTCTCAAAAAATAAAATAAATAAATAAAATAATTCTTTTAAAATAAAAGAAAGAAAAAGAAAATATTGTTCATAATACATTAGCCAAAAATTTTTCAAATTTAGAGAGACAAACTGACATCCAAATCCAAGAAATATAAAGATGAAACAGATTTAACCTAAGATCTTCTCCAAAGCACATCATAGCCAAATAGGTAAAAATCAAAGACAGAGATAACATTCTAAAAAGTGCAAAAGAGAAACACCAAGTTACTTAGAAAGGTCACTCCATTAGACTAACAGACCTCTCAATTGAAATAATGCAGACAAAGAAAGAATGAGAAGATATATTTAAAACTCTGAAAGAAAAACTTCAGCCAAGAGTAATATAGCTGGCAAGATTATCCTTCAAATAAGGAGAAATAAAATGTACAGATAAACAAAAGCTGAAAGAATTCACCACAACTAGATCAGCTCTTTAGGAAATACTTAAGGAAATGTTATACCAGAAAAACTAAAAGAAGATAAATAGATTTAAGAGAACATAAAACAAGTAGGAAAAAAAGTAATGAAATGACAGAAATAAGGCCTCACATATTGATAATAACATTGAATGATAATGGGCTAAATTCCCCAATTAAAAGACACAGATTGATTTAATAGATTTAAAACAAACAAACAAACAAACAAACAAAAACCTAGGGACCAGCAGTTGGTGTAATGGTTATGTCACTGGACTCCCATGTAGTCAACCGCAGTTCAAGTCCCAGACCCGGTGGCTTGAACTCACATGCATGCTTGTGCATGCGTGCCCAAGATCCCGAGAGGAGAATGGAGGAGAAGGGATTGTGGCACGGCCATCCCACCTGGGGGGGGATTTCTTGCTTTCTATCTCTTTGTCTCTTTGTCTTTGTCTTTCTGGAGAGTGCACACACCCTATAGCAAAAACCTCTCAATAAATAAATAAATAAACCTCTACAAGCTGCTTACAAAACACACTTTATTGACAAAGACATACACAGACTGAAAGTGAAGGGCTGGAAAAAGTTGTTTCATGCAAACAGAAATCAAAAAAGGTCAGAGTCATGATATTGATTCAGACAAAATAAGACAAAGAAGGACACTATATAGCTCTGAAAGGATTCATTCACCAAGAAGATACAAGAATTATAAATACTTACACACCCAACACCAGGGCACCCTAATATGTAAAAGAAAAACTGCTAGATCTAAAAGGAGAGATATAATGCAACATACTAATTGTTGGGGATTTTAACACCCTACCATCACCACTGGACAGGGCATCTAGACAAAAAATAAAGAGACACAGAAGTTAACTGATATCATAAACCAAAGGAACCTGACAGACATATGGGGAATATTTCACACAACAACTACAAAATAAAATTTGTCTTACCTCCACATAGAACATTTTCAAAGACTGATCACATATAGGGCACAAAGCAAGCCTCTACAAATTTTAAAATATAGAAACTATATCCCGCACTTTCTGTGAACACAGTAGAATTAAATTTGAAATCAACCATATAAAGAGCCCTCAAAAATACACATCTACACAACTAAACAAGTTTCTCTTGAATAACTTCCAAACTACTGAAGAAATGAAGACTGAAATCAAAAGACTCAGTGAAACCAATGGTAATAAACACACTACCCTCTATAGCTTTTGGGAAAGTGAGAGCAATCATAAAACGGAAGTTCATAGCCACCAGTGCTCACAAGAAAAAGATAGAGAGGTAGAAAACAAATAACTTAACATTGCATTTCAAGGAAATGGAAAAGCAACAACAAAAAATTGAAACAAGACACTTACTCCACTCCTTTTCAATAGCACTGGAAGTCCTAGCCAATGCAGTCAAACAAGGGAATAAAATAAAAGGTGTTCACAAAAGAAAATAAATAAATAAATAAATAAATAAATAAATAAATAAAAGAAGAAAAGAAAGAGTAAAGATTAGAGCTGGGGGAAAAAAAAAAAACAAAATAGACAATGAAAGAAGTATTTTAAAAAAATAAATAAAACTAAAAGCATTTTTGTTTTTAAGGCTTTTGCCATAGGGCTCTGTGCTCACCAAAGAAAGAGGGAGGGAAACCAGCAGTTAGCGTAATGGCTATGTCACTGGACTCCCATGTAGTCGACCGAGGTTCGAGTCCCAGACCCGTTGGCTTAAACTCACACCTGGTGCGTGTACTTGCGTGCTCAAGATCCCGAGAGGAGAATGGAGAAGAAGGGATTGCAGCATGGCTCCCCCCTGGGGGGGGGGGGATTTCTCGCTTTTTGTCTCCCTGTCTCTGTCTTTCTGGCAAGCACACGTGCCCTATAGCAAAAACCTCTCTGAGAGGGAAAAAAAAAAAAAAGAAAGAAAGAGGCTACATTATAACCCCTTTTATTCCAGTCTCCCCTCTGGATTTTGGGCACACAAACACATGTACCCAGCATGATTTTCAAGCCCCTGGGTCCAAGACTCAAACTACAGTTGGCCATGTGAGAGTCCAGTGTCTTAACCCCTACACTACCTGCTGGCCTATAAAAACTGTTTTTCTGAGAGGATAAACAAAACTGACAAATCATTAGCCAGACTAATGAAGAAAAACAGAGAAAGGAACCAGATATATAAAATCAGTAATGAATCTGGTAATAAAAACTCAATATATCAGAAATACAAAAAATTATGAGAGAATACAATGAGCAACTATATGCCCACAAACTAGAAAAATCTAGATGAGATGGAGAGATTTCTGGACATATACAAGTTACCTAGGTTTAATCAGGAAGAACTAGGAAACCTGAATAGACCAATAACAAGCAATAAGATTGAATCAGTAATAGTCTCCAACAAAAGAAAAAAACTCAAAGTCCTGATGGCTACACTTTTAAATTCTACAGAAGTTTTAAAGAAGAGCTAATTTCATGGGACTCGCCGATGGTGTAATGGTTATGTCGCTGGACTTCCATGTAGTTGACTACAGGTCAAGTCCTGGACCTGGCAGCTTAACATTCACATCAGGCACCTGTGCACACATGCCCAAGATACCAAGAGGAAAATGGAGGAGAAGGGAGTGTGGTGTGTTAACTTCTCATTTTCTGTCTGTCTCCCCAGAGAGCACACGTGCCCTATAGCAAAAATATCTCTTAAAAAAAAAAGAAAAGAAAAAGAGCTAACTTCAATTCTCCTCAAACTACTGCTTCTTTACACAATCTAAGAGTTGTCTTGACTGATTCCATTTTGTTTCTGCTGCCTTGTTAATCATTGTTTAGCTTTAAACCCCCAACAAGAACCGATACCTGTCATACCGCCCTGCATGCCCAAAAGAAAAGTGTCCCTCAAGCATAATTGCCTCCCTGATACTATCAGGTCACCTTATAATCCTGCCTGAAGAAAAAACAACTAGACCTCCTTGTGATTCTACCCCAAGATAATGAATAACTTGCCTTTTACTTCCAGATGTACTCACATCAACCTCTTCTATATAAGTTTGGTATCTTATCCATTACGACAGAAACAATTATGGATGTTACCGAACTCAAATCAGGTTCGCTCACCCAAGTGCTATGAAACCAAGCCATAGGCACATGGTGTGATGAAGGAAAGTACAGCTTTATTGCAAAGCACAAAGCAAGGAGAGTGGGCAGCTCATGCTGAAAAGACCCAGTCTCACCGAGATGTTCCCCACATGCGTTTAAAAGCAAAAATTAGGGGCAAAAGTCCTAGGCTCAATATCAGTTCAGTGACTGGTTCAAGAGGGCGTGATCATCTCGTGGGCATTCTTGATTGGTGAGGCCTTAGATACTCAAATTTCTCTTCAGGTGTCTGGAACTGTTCAGCCTGGAGTCTTCGAGCTCACAACCAGCAGTTTCCAGCCTATTAAACATCTTACATATTGAAATGAAAACCTTATCTTCCCTTTAAGTGAGAGTTTTAGAGGTCAAATGGCCCTCATTTATGGTCCATGTTGGTCATTATTATAACCAAAGTCTGAAAACTTACTCCTTATTCTGGACCATTACAATGTAAATGGACTTTATATTTTAGGAACCCTAGAAAATACATTAGGGGACCCTTGCTCGGTTTCATGGACTCTGGTTCACTCTCTCCCCAGTGTTGGCCTCACTGAATAAATGTCTTTTCCTCTTTTTTTGGAGAGGTTTTTGCTGTAGGGTGCATTCGCTTGCCAGAAAGACAACGAGAGACAGAAATTGAGAAATCATCCCCCAGAAGGAGGACCACGCTGCCATCCCCTCTCCTCCATTCACCTCTCGGAATCTTGGACACACATGCACATGCACCCAGCGTGAGTTTAAGCCACCGGGTCTGGGACTCGAACCATGGTCGACTACATGGGAGTCCAGTGACATAGCTGTAAGGTCTGGGGGAGGGGAAAAGAAACATGGCAGAAACATTCCCGCTGGCAGGAACTTGCCTGTTTTCCGCATCTGGCCCGCCAGCACCAATGGACTTTCCCATCCTTCAGCATTTGGCGTGTCTGCCAAAGTTGAACAGAACAGCGAACTTCATTGGCCAGACAAGAACCTATGGTGAGCACCTATTGGACAATGGCCCTTTAAGAACAAGCAGCACTCACCCTGGGCGTAACTCCCTCAGCCTTTGAGCAGGCCAAGGGACCTGACCCAAGGGCTTTTTGCAGAATAAATTATATTGGTTTTATTAAACCCCAAAGCCTGACTTTGTTATTTTCATCTTTGCTGCCCTGACTTCACCACAGCTCCCAAATCAAACCTAACAATAACCATTATGCCAACCACTGGTCCCGAAATGTCTTTTCTTAATCACCAGCTCTTGTCTCTCAAGATTAGCTTTTATTGAATGACAAGTGGCATGAATCTGACTTCTATTACTCCTGTCTGTGGGCACCCCTGCCCATTCTGGCGTCAATATGACCACTTACATTGAGTTAAGTTAAGGTTTGCTCATACAGAGACCCAAGGCACTAGAGTTATTTAAATCTAATGATCTCTCAATTAAGTACCTTAGCAGTGGAAAGAATCATGGAGTCTTCATGAAGACTTAATGAAATGACACATATAAAGAACCTGGTAACTAATAAGTCCTTAAAAAGTGTTTTTAATATGATGAAGCCTGGATGGATCCTTCAAAGGACCTAAGGGCTACATTTGCTTCATTACAAAACAGACACATGGTCCTTAAGGAAAGACATAATTTTCCCAGTAGTGCAGCTGACAGAAGCAAGTTATAGCTGCCAGCCAAATTAAAATTGGATCATGATAATATCTAGGAGCATAAAAGTTATCCCTAAACAACTCAAATAATAATTTGTAACCCTTAGTGGGGATTGCCCTTGGACAAGGCCAGTCCCTATGCCAGGTACTATTCTAAGCCATGTAGATATTTATTGAATCTGCACAATGACTCTATCCTTTTGTCCATGATCATATGGCTAAGAAGTTTTGGAGCCAGGGCACAAACTCAGTCTGTCTGCTTAGAGGCTCAGGCCTTCAATCACTACAACAAGCTCTCTTTAATCAATCCATAATATGAAATAGAAACTATGATAAATTCCACCTCATAAGTATAATCCTTCACCAAAAAGTAGGCAAGTATTGACTGGTTATTAACAATTTGAAGAACATTCCCAAAACGTTAAGACTTCCCTGGTAATTTCGATGTGGGACAAATTTAATTAATCTTACTTAACCACTTCTGCTGCATGTTAAGTGTGTAAAAAAAATTTTTTTATTGAAGATCCATTTGTTCAAGATGGGACTGAGAGGTGAGAAAACTAAATTAAGGCATTGAAGGTGACTGCCCTAGGACATTGCTCTGATATTCCATGATTAATCAATACTCCAGACATGCCAATAAAGATATGCTTTCAACCCATCCTATGGTATGAGTTTTCATTAACTGAGATCATATCACAGGAAGGAAGACTGAAAAATGCCAGCATGCTTGAACAAAGTTTGTCATGAACTATTGAACTACAACTGTCTTCCAAGCCCATCCTGCCCCCAAAGATAATTTTTTACTCACCACTGTGTGAGCACTAAAACCTTTTCATCATTTTACGGTATTAACTCCCATGCCAAATCCCCAAATGACCGTGAGAGCATTCCCCCCCATCATAGAACTCTGCCAATCACTGCCATATGGACTCCATGCTGTACTTTTGACAGTGTAAGACTTTTGGTTAATCCCCCCTTTTGTTACTTTTTGCCTTTAAAATTATCTTGAAAACTGTGAAACCTCAGCACAAATTATTCAGAGCATTCTAGATGTTGGCTATCTGAGAAATTGCCCTCATTTTTTGGCCCAAATAAAAAACTCCTTTGTTTACTTTCTTTGCTTCAGTCTTCTTTTTAGGTTGGCAGTGGTGTTTGAAATTTTTAAACAAAATATACTGTTGAAGTTCAGAACATGCCACCCCAATATATGATACCTTGGCATACTGAATATTTCAAACTGAAGGAACTTTAGAGACAGCATTTATAGGAAGGTCTTTCTAACCTGTCTGCTCCCTGAAGCAGATTATAAAACCTAGGAAGGATTTTCTGACCTTCTTCAGAAGCAGGTCATAAGCTCCTGGGGAAAGAGATTCTCTCTCTTTCTTTCTTTTTTTTAAAAAAAATTGTTTAAATTGCCATAGAGCATATGAGCTTGCCAGAGAGAGCGGGAGGTGGGGGTCAGGGGGCACCCCCCAAATGAGGTATGGTCACACTGCAATCCCTGCTCTTCCATCTGTCCATTCTGTAGGAATTTGGGGCATGCATGCACAGGCACCCAGCTTGCTTTTCAGTCCACTGAGTTGGGATTCAAATCAAGGTAAGACCCAGTCATGTAAGACCCAGCTTCCTTAAGGAATACTGGCCCATAGTTGCCCTCCCTATACCTACAGGAACAGAGCTTCCTTCTCTCTTAAGACACATAAGAATCTGAACAAACAGGCCTTGCTAAGTTTTTCCCAGTTTATACCAGTGATCATAATCTTTGCTCCATGACTGCCCATTTTTTCATCAAACCTACAGAAAAATAAAAATTAAAAGCCACTCAGGTTTAATGGTTGTTTAGGATCTTAATTTCCTTATAAAGACTCCCATGTCACATAAAACTCAATATCAAATAAACATATGTTTTTCTCTTGTTGCTCTATCTTTTGTTGTAGGGATCTCAGCCATAAATCTAGAAGGGGTACAGGAGAAAATACTTTTCCTCCCTTAAAATATCTTTTAATATTATTTTGGAAGGAATGTGAGAAGTGCTTTCCAGATGAGTTATTCAGCTTGGCTACATGTGGCCAAAGTGTGCAAAGCAAGTAGTTTGTGACATTATGGAAAAAGAACCTGTATTAGGGCACTTGAGCATACCCATTTACCCCTTAGTCCCTTGAGTTTTTCCCTAGGCACTTGGCTAACATTTTTTCCTTGCTAAGTGGTTGGTTATTTTTCTTTTCAAGGCCTGCTCCAGTGAACCCAGCTATGTTGTTGGCTGATCTCATCCTCCAGGTAGATCTCAAGAGGCTACTTAAAAGCTAATGATTTCTCATAGTCACCTGTTTAGGTGGTCCCTCTGAGACCAGGGGAGAGTCATTTGAGGTGTAAAGGAAATAAAATGTCATGGGGATGAAGAAATTTGAGCCCCTTCCTGCTTGCCCCAAGGTATGATTACTTTGGCCTTCCCTGTGATTTCTCTTCCTTTCCTTCTTGAGTTTCTTCAGGCACATCTAAGGTTGTCAGGTTATTCCTGTGAAACTATAAAATTAAAGGATTTTTTGTTGTTTGTTTTTTAGGTTTTTGTCATAGGGTGCAAGTTCTCTCCAGAGAGAGACAAAGAGAGGGAAAGTAAAATATCACTCCAGAGGGGAATAGCCACTCTGCAATCCCTTCTCCTCCATCCTCTTGGGATTTTGGATGTGCACGCACACACACCCGGTGTGATTTTCAAGCCTGCAGGTTCAGGGCTCGAATCATGGTTGGCCATATGGGAATCCAGCGCCTTAATCACCATGCCACCCGAGGGCCCCTAAAATTAAAGTTTTTAATACTTAGGTTTCTTCTTTTTCCATACTCTCCATTCCATGATCTCTCAAAAGTAATTCCAAAAAATATTCTAAAAAGACCTTAGCCAAAATTTTCTCCTATGTCAAAACTTGCTGCTAAAACGCTTGTACCTCAGATAAGACAACCTATCAGAGTCAGAAATATAATTTGGGAAGAGATTGGTCCTTTGTATCTAAAGTGATTCCCTCCTACCTGTAACACAGATAATAGAATTTCCACAGGTGAAATAATAAATTATATCTATCTATATATATATATACAGATACACACATATATATGATTGTTTTTCATAGTGAGACAGGAGGTACTTTCCAAACGGTGAAGAAAATTCCAAACACCAAAAACCTATCAGACAAATGACTGAGACCATTTGGTCTGAACCAGCTGGAACCAAAATGGCACCTGGAATAACCACTGCCTAACCTTTAAACTCATTAACTCCCATTGTGTTATTAACGTGCTAGATGACACTCCCACCTGTGCCAGGACAGTTTGAAATAAACATGGCAATGACTGGAACTACTCTAATAAGGCCAGAAAATGAGTGGCCGGATGGCTTTCCAGGAAAGCCATCACCCTTCTCCTGGAAAAATCATGAATAAACTGCCGCTTAGTTAGCCTGGCATTAAGCCAAGCCATATAAGCCAGACACTCACCTGAGTTTGGGGCTGTGCTGCCCATTAGGTAGCCTGGCTAGCTTTCCTTTCAGGCTAACAGTACTCTAGTTCATCCAGAGGCTTGCAGCCCCGAAATCAGTGGGCAGCAGCAGTTCCTTCCAGGTGAGACCCTTTATCCTATCTACCTGAGGAAGGAATGACACTCTTCTCTCACCTCCCCTCACCTGGCTGCTCCCCCTATGGAGCAGTCCCATCTGTATACTTTTCTTAATAAACTTCTTTTATTCTCCCTCAATGGCTTGCTCTTGAATTCTTTCCTTCACCAAGCCAAGGACCCTCAAACCCCAGTTAGAGATTCCCACAGGTTGAATCTCCCCAGCAACAATAGATTAAAAGCTAAAATTACATGATGTCTATAATTGATGTTTAAATAATTCAGGGAAAAAAATAAATACAGAATATTTAAGCTGGCTAGATGGCACAGCAGAAATATGTTTCTCAAACAATGTTGGATCCTTATGGAAGATTGCAGGTTTGGGTCCCTGATTGATCTGTAAATCCCAGCTGCCTGGGAAGGGTGAGGAGTGGATCATTACATGAGACCTCGTTGAGAGTGCTTGACTTTTTTTTTTGGGGGGGGGGGGGTGGTAAGGGGACTGCCATAGGGCATGTACACTTGCCAGAGAGAGATGGTGAGAGAGAAAGTGGGAAATCACGCCCCCAGAGGGTCATGCCACAGTCCCTTCTCCTCCATTCTCCTCTCGGGATTTTGGGTACACATGAACATGCACATTGCATGGTTTTCAAACCACCAGGTCTGGGACTCCAACCACGGTTGACTATATGGGAATCCAGTGCCTTAACCACCCTACAATATACCTGCTGGTTCCAGTGTATTTTATTTTTTAATATAAAGGATTTTTTTATAAGAATAAAGAAAATTGGGAACCAGCAGTTAGCGTAATGGCTATGTCACTGGACTCCCACGTAGTCAACCACGGTTCGCGTCCCAGACCTGGTGGCTTAAGACTCACGCCGGGCACATGTGCGTGCGTGCCCAAGATCCGGAGAGGAGAATGGAGGAGAAGGGATTGCGGCATGACCATCCCCCCTGGGGGTTGATTTCTCGCTTTCTGTCTCTATGTCTCTCTCTGTCTATCTGGCGAACACACGCGCCCTATAGCATAAAAAACCTCTCCAAAAAAAGAAAAAAAAAAGAATAAAGAAAATTTAAGGAGCAGAAAAAAAAAATACTAGAGACAGAGAACTATATTCTGCCATGGGTACAGGGGTGGAGGGAAGTACCACATACGTATTTCCATCCTGACTTAGGTCAGTAGGACCGCAACAGTTCACTGCAGCAAACATTAAACAGAAGAGCACAACGTAAGCAGATTAAAGCATCTCTGAGATGGCGCACTTTGAACTTAAGGCTTCTGAGAGAATGTTAGAGCAATTTGGAAAAAATGGAATGTTAAACCATTGTCAGCCTCTAATACTGCAGCAATTCAGTAAAGTGACTATCCCCTCTTATTAAGAACCCACTAAATGTATAAGGTACTAAAATAAACAAAGTATGGCATAACAGAACAGTGATTAAGCATGGATTCTGAAGGTCTTAGCTTCAAATTCTAACTCCACAACTTACTAACAAATTTCCTGAAATTACTTTGGAACAGAATCTGACACAGCAAAAGCCCTCAACAAATAGTGGTCATCATCATCTGGTAGTGATAACAGGTGGAGAAGCTAGCGATCTAAAAACGTAATAAGGTCCAGGAATTTTGATTGGAAGCCTGCTTATGCATTCTGATGGCACCATGTATTCTCTTTGTAATCTTCATTTTACTCTAATTTTTCAGTAGTTGTCTTCCTTACCAAATTATAAACTTCACAGGGGCAAAGATGGGTCTGCTTTATTCTCTATTATGTCTCTGGCCTATACTAGGTGTTCCATAGCTATTGCTTGACTAGCAGGGTGAGTGAATCAGTATATAAGAAAAAAAAAGTGCACAAGAAGAAATTCAGAACAATCAGCCTACCTATGTGAGTGTGGGTTTGGGAAGAAAAGCAGGAATCAACAGAAGAAATATTGCCCACTTCAAAAGTTTTGAATGACCCCAACCCTACTAAATGAATATAATTTCAATAGATTATTTTTAATGTGTTACATAATTGATTACATAGACATTTCTCTAGTTTTCCTTAGATTTCAATGAAGAGGAAATTCTAGTATAGATGTTGTAATAAAAGGCAGTGAGACTCTGGCTTTTTTTCTGTAAAGGCCCAGATACATTTTCTAATTCATTTTTACAACAACCTCCCAAAGGAGATTCAAAGCTGGCCAAACTTAAATATTGTTAGAACTCAAACATTACCAAAATTCAAAGGAAGCCCAGTTTTTAATCACCTCTGGGATGTTCACTTTCAGTAAGGGTATTTAGGGCTAAGAATGAATAAGCCCAAATATAGTTCTAAGATGTTGAGCTTTATAACTCCGTTGGTGATAGAATTGTTGTTGCTTTGTCAAATCCTGCTGCAGTTTGACCCTTCTCGGTAGGAACTTGGTGATTAATAATGCCCTTAATTGCTTTTCCTCTTGCCCTCACAGCTGGGAGGAGAAGTGATGTATATTACAAAGAAACATTGAACCGAGTTTTAAGGACAGCAAGAAGTAAGGATGAAGCTGCTGGGTTCTGTCTTCTTCCTGCATGGAGGGGGCACAGAGCCTCTCCTAGCTAAGGAGGCCGGCTCAGCCCAGGTGCCACTGAGCAGTCTCCATCCCCCACTGAGATGTGCATCCAGCTCATAACTGCCAGGGAAGCTTCCTTCCAGCCCACATTTGGTTCCTTTGTTCCAAGCTGTCCCATCTGCCTCCCAGACCTGGTGGGTGGGTGGGGGGTGGGGGTGGGGAGTGCAAGATAATAAACTACCAAACTGAGTTTATTTCCGCACATCCTTAACTGTTCATTAATTGATGCAAGAGCTTGGGGACTCAAAATGCCTTTTTGAGGTCATAGGGAACTATAACTTTTCTGGTGCAGTCAATCAGTGTTGCGTGTTCAGTAGGTGCTAAGATGATATCATTGGTATCCTGACTTAGTGCCTATGATGAACCTAATCAAATGGAGGAGCACGGGGGAGGAGAGAGAGTGTTAATGGGTCGTGAACGTGACTTTCATTTAGAAATGGATTTTCATATCATTTGAGATAATTCAGTAACTTTCCAAAGACAGAGTGAGTTTATATAACAAGATTCCCCAAGACTAGTGAAATCTTTTCTGATAATTTTGTTCTTTTGCTTTTAATTTAATCCCAGTGATCTCGGGAGACTGACACAGGAGAACCACAAGCTTCTGGCTGGCCTGGACAACATAGCAAGAACTTGTCTAAAAAAGACCCAGATGTGGTGGCATGTGCCTGTAGTCGCAGCTACTCAGGAGGCTGAGGTAGGAGGATTGCAATGGCAAGACCCTGTCTCGAACAAATATATTTATTTTTTAAGCAAGGGATTTTGAAAAACAAACAAACAAAAACCCACAAGAAGTACAGGGACTTGTAGGTTGTGAAATGTTTTGCTGGTATAAGACACTGTCACTTGTTCCCTCTGGCTCTTGTATGCTCTTTAATGCAGGTTTTTCTTAAGATTTCACAGGAAGGGCTGGCAGGTGGCATGATTGTTAAGGGCACTGGACTCTCACATTGTCAACCATGGTTCAAGTCCCAGGCCTGGTGACTTGCTTTCTCACTTCTCTCTCTCTCTATCTCTCTATCTCTCACATGCACACACACACACACACACACACACACACACTGTCCCTCTCTGGTCAAATTAAAATAAATAAATAATAAATAAAGTTTAAAAAAAGATTTCACATGAGAAACTGAGAAAGAAGGTTACATTATATACTGTATATGCTTCAATTTAAAAAATGCTTCATATGGTATTTCAGTTTTTCCAATGTCTCTCTTCTCAGTCATCCATCTCTGGGGCATTATTTCTCTCTTATCTTGGTTCCCTCCTCCACAATTGCAAAACAGTCTAGCTGAACTCGTTTCTAGCATCAGATTAATATATCGCAGTTTATTTCAGATTCTGATAAATAAAGGGTCTTCCTGTTAATAGAAGTTTTCTACCCATCCCCAAGATAATTGCTCATCATTTTTATTACCTGCACTGAATACAGTCCAGTTTCTCCTGTGTGACTGAGGAAAAGCAGAGGGGAGAGAGAGAGAGACAAGGTGAAGTCTTCCCCAAAGATGAGTCCAATAGACCAAATGTACTTATTGCTGAATTGTCCCAGAATTTTGAGTTTTAAGCTTCCCCAAAATTGCTCTTTCTTGGAAAATTGAGGACCCAAAATAAGTATTTCTATGACAATAGAGATGTCTAAATTGGTATGTTGACTTCACTAAGAACTTCTTCTATAATGTCCTGAAATCTCATTTTACTGATTGAATGGGAATTTAAATGCATTAAAATGAAAGTTCAAGATGTTTAATTTGCATGGATTACTTGCTCTCTACTCCAAAATCATCTCTAGAAATAAAAGGAGGGGAGGAACTTAGATTTATAGAACAGTGATTATTCCTTCTTGCAAACTTAGAATATTAACAAAAATTAAACATTTGATAAGTCATAAAAAGGACAGTATATTTTTAAATAATCAGTATCTTACATAATGCAAAAAAGTGCACATCATTAACACTAGGATAACTTTTTCAAAAAGTCTCCTATGCTTAGAAACTAACATATTACTGAATAACTCTTTTGTAAAGCAGAAATTAAGGAATGTTTAAAACTGAATGATAATGAAGATATTGCTAGTCAAATTCTTATGGTATGCAGCTAAAATTAAACTAAAAAAAAGTTTATAGCTTTAAATATGAGAAAATGAGGAAATGAATATCAAAAATAGATGAGTTAAGAATTGAGAGTTGTCCTTACTATACCAAAAGCTATAGGAAGCATATTTATCTCTGAAGAGAAAGGCCAGAGAGAAGAATATGAACAAGCAACTTTGCAACCTTGCTAATTTATTACCATCAAATCATACCCTTTGACCTATCATATTTCTCCATGACTATCCATTCTTCCTCAAATCAAGCATTAAAATTTGCAGGTTGATCTTTATATCTTCATTCTCTTGTTTTGTTTATTTTTTTTTTCTTTTTTATTTGCCAGAGAGCACATGTACTCACCAGAGGAAAAGAGAGAGGAAGAAAGCGCCCCACAACCCCTTCTCCTCCATTTCTCTATCCTGTTGGGATTTGGGGCATACACAGACATGTATATGGCATGGTTTATAAGCCTCCAGAGCTAGAACGCAAACTGTACAGTCGGCCACGTGGGTTCCAACTCCCTTAACCCCTAGGTCATGGGCCAGCTGTGTCTTCAATTTTTTTTTTTTTATGAAGAGTCCCATGTCATATAAAACTTATATTAAATAAATTTGTATGTTTTTCTCTTTTTGATTTGCCTTTTGCTAAACAGTTTTTAGCCACAAATCTAGGATGGGAAGACATAAAGGTATTTTTCTCTCCTCTCAAGGAATGCAAAGAAATGTATCCATGTAATTCATCACATTATGGATTAGGGGGAAAAAAGGCATGTGATTAACTAAATCAAAAAATATTAAAGCATTTGAGGACATTTGCCCAAAAAACTGAAAGCAGGGTCTCAGAGAAATATTTGTACACCCACACTCATCAAGGCATTATTCTTAATAGCAAAGAGGTAAAGTAACCATAATATTCATTAATGGATAAATAGATAGACAAAATGTGGTATATTAATAGAGATACTTAAGAAAACATTATCAAATCAATTTCAATGTATATATATATATATATATACATATATATATATAGCATAAACAGTGGAGTTTATCCCAGGAATGCAAAGTTGGCCAGAATTTGAAAACTAATGTGACTCACAGAATAAAGGAGAAAACCATATGGTTATTTCAATAAATTCATAAAAAGCATTTGACAAAATCATACCCATTTGAGAACAAAACACTTAACAATTTAGGGGAAAGGGGGAACTTGTCAATATAATAAAGATAATCAACATAAAACCTACAGTAACATATTTCATAGCAAAATCTTAATGCAATCTCAATCAAAATTTCAATAGAATTTTTTTTGTATAAGTAGACAGACTGATTCTAAACTATATAAAGGAAATGCAAAGTTCTTATTAGAATAGTACAACCAAACAATCTTGGGGAAAAAAATAAATAAAACAACATTGGAGGGTTCACATTACCTGATTTTAAAACTTGCTTTAAAGCTATGGTAATCAAGAAAATGTGATGGTGAGCCATTTGTGGCTGGGAAGGGTGTTGCAGACCATGACGCCTTGGAACCCTCAGGTGTGTTCATTGGGACTTGGAGAAGCCCATCTTGCTCCAGACCCCGTGCCATGAGGACATCCACCCCAGCACCAGAACTGGCTGCACTGAGCACCAGGGACACTGATCTTTAGCGAGACTGTGGTTCACCCTCTGCCACATGCCTCTGAATTCTCAGACTTCAGCATATCCTGAAGCAACCCCTTCTCTCTTCCTTAATTGAAGCTCAGTAACTCAGCCCCAGGTACACCTGTTTTCGAGAAACTGGGAGAATTTTGAATTATCCAAGTCCTGAGACAAAAGTACAGGTTGTTGGGTGAGCATCAGGAAGGTAGAGCAGCAGAGAGATCGCCAATCACCTCTTCCTGCTCACCTTTGAACACTCAGAATGAACTTGAAAATTTAGGAAGAAAGAGACCAGCAGTTAGTGTAATGGCTATGTCACTGGACTCCCATGTAGTTGACTGCAGTTCAAGTCCTGGACCCGGTGGCTTAAACTCACATCAGGCGCATGTGCATGCATGCCCAAGATTACGAGAGGAGAATGGAGGAAAAGGGATTGTGGCATGGCAATCCCCCCCTGGGGGGGTAACTTCTTGCTTTCTGTCTTTCTGTCTCTCTGTCTGTCTTTTTGGTGAGTGCACGCACCCCTATAGCAAAAACATCTCAAAAAAAATTTTTTTTAATTTTAAAAATTTAGGAAGAAAAATGTAATGTTTTTGATGATTATAAACCATCACAGAGACACAAGAAATATGAGAAACCTAGAGTATTATCTCTCCCCCAAGAGAAAACATCAATTCCTCATTTTCAACAGACAATACTATGAAACTCATGAAAATGTCAGATAAACAGTTCAGAATATTTACTGTGACAAAACTAAATGGGATGCAAGACAAAAGAAACAACAAACTCCAGAAGATGTAAGAAAAAAGAGGAAGTCCATTCATGATTTGAAAGAAGTAATAGATATCATTTAAAAAAAAAATCAAACATAATTGTTAAAGATGAAGACTGTAATACAGGAAATCAAAATCTCCCTCAAAAGTATTAAAAGCAGATTAGATCATGCAGAAGATCAAATCTCTAATATAAAAGACAAAATCTCTGACCCAGAAAAAATTATCGGGAATCAGCAGTTAGCGTAATGGCTATGTCGCTGGACTCCCATGTAGTCGACGGCGGTTCGCATCCCAGACTCGGTGGCTTAAAACTCACGCCGGGCGTGTGTGCGTGTGTGCCCAAGATCCTGAGAGGAGAATGGAGGAGAAGGGATTGTGGCGTGACCATCTCCCCTGGGGGGTGATTTCTCGCTTTCTGTCTCTATGTCTCTCTCTGTCTGTCTGGCGAGCGCACACGCCCTATAGTGAAAATCTCTCCAAAAAAAAAATTATCAGAAAGACTGAGAAAATAACCAAGAAGTAAGAAAACAATATACAAGAAATACTAGATACCATTAAGTGTCCAAACAGCAGGTAAGGAAAATAACAAGAGCATAGATAATCTATTCCATGAAATCCTGGAAGAAAACTTCCAAACCTAGAGAGTCGTTAAAAAATCCAGACCCAAGAATTACAAAGATCCCAAATAGAATGAACCCAAGAAGATCTACTTCAAGGCACACCATTGCCAGACTGGCCAAAACCACAGAAACAATATACTAAAATTGGCAAGAGAGAAATGTCAAGTTATTTACAAAGGTTATCACATCAGCTTAACATCGGACCTCTCGTTGGAAACAATGCAAGCAAGCAAAGAATTGGGAAATATATTCAAAGTGTTAAATGAAAAACAATTTCTTTTTTCTTTTTTTTTTTCAGTCTGAAAATAGCCACTGCTTATTTACTAACCAGATTACAAAAATAATCATGGTCAGTATCTTAGTTCATCCTTCTAATAAGTCTGTTGATCTGGTCTTCCCTGTTGCCAACATTTCCACCTTCTACAAAATGGGTGGTCTTTTTCTTCATTCCACCTCATGGAGAAGTTAATTTGAAGGGCTAAAGAAAGTTATTTGCTTCTTTGAAGTGTTTTCCAACAGTATAGATTTCATGAATCAGATCCTCCATGCAGATGATGCCGAATTTACCAAGAGATTGAGCAAAGTGTTATCTGTCAAAGCAATTTGCTTCTTACTGATTTTGCCATAACCACATTTGTAGATCAGTTCATTTACTGACTTCAGGTTCAGATACGCCCATGCAATGTATGGTTCCACAATTCTCAACATGTTGAGGCCTTGTTGAGTTTAACAAAGGTGCCATTGAAGATCTGGCGAAGACGAAGAAGCTGCAACAGCTTTCAAACCTTTGGACTCACTCCATTGATACTTCTGATCTCAATGACAAACACCAATTTGGATTCTGCAGGTACATAGAAGTTGCCAGTTTTTCTTGCCATCCTGGCCATGTGAATCTCAGTTCTGTACATCTGTCTATATTCCTTATGATAGTGCTTAGCTTTTTCATAGATAAGTGTCCTCCTTGCCTTTTGAAGCAGCTTTTGAGCAAACTTCTTTCTCAGGCACTAGTTCTTCAGCTCTGCAAAATTCCTTCGCTTTTTCTCAAGGGTTTCTGGCACAGCAGGAACCTTTTTCTTGGTGGCTTCCACTACAGCGGGAGCCTTTTTCTTGGTTTCTGCCATAGCAGGAACCTTCTTTTTCTTCTCTTGAATGCCCTCCATGGTTCCAGCTGGAAACAGGCTGAAAAACAATTTCAACCAAAATTACTATACCCAGCAAGATTATCTTTCATATGGGAAGAAAAAATAAAAACATTCTCAGATAAACGAAACCTGAAAGAATTTACCAACTCCAGGCCAAGTTCTGAAGGGAGTGCTATACTAGGAAAACTAAAATCAGACAGACAGAAATAAGAGAACAAAAAAATCGCACAAGAAAATGACTAACTCGATGATAGGGACAACTCCAGAAATATCAATAATAATGTTGAATGTTAATGGATTAAATTCTCTAATCAAGAGACACAGACTGGCTGAGTGGATATGAAAGAAAGAGAGAGAGAGAGAAAGGGAGGGAGGGAGGAAAGAAAGAAGGAAGGAAGGAAGGAAGGAAGGAAGGAAGGAAGGAAGGAA
>NW_006159773.1:2502298-2516447 GCF_000334495.1 Tupaia belangeri chinensis
GAAGGAAGGAAGGAAGGAAAGAAGGAAGGAAGGAAGAAAGAAAGAAACCCTCTATCTGTTGCTTACAAGAAACTCATCTTATGGATAAAGACATATATAGACCAAAAGTGAAACACTGGAAAAAGATATTCCATGCAAACAGAAATAAAAAAAGGGCTGGAGTTTCAATACTGATTTCAGACAACATAGACTTTAAGACAAAAAAAGGGAGGGGGGGGCATTACATAGTAGTAAAAGGGCTAATTCATCAAGAAGACATAACACTTACAAATACCTATGCACCCAACTCAGGAGCACCTAAATACCTGAAGGAAAGACTGCTAGATCTAAAAGGAGAGATAGGTTGCAGCACTATAATTGTTGGTGATCTCAACACCCCATGATCACCTTTAGACAGATCTAGACAAAGAATAAACAGAGATACAGAAACTAAATGATACCATATAGCAAATGGACTTGACAGACATCTATAGAACTTTCTACCCTAAAACCACAAAATATATTTTTTTCTTACCTCTGCATGGAACCGTTTCAAAGATTGATCATATGATAGAGCACAAATCAAGCCTTTATAGATTCAAAGGCATAGAAACTATATCCAGCATCTTCTCTGACCAAGATGGAATTAAACTTGATATAAATTTCAGGAAAATTCTCAAAATACACAAACACATGGAAACTAAACAATCTACTTCTCAATTACAAAAGAAATTAAGACTGATATCAAAAGATTTATGGAAACAAATAATAATGAGTACATGAGTTTCCATAATCAGTGGGACACCACAAAAGCAGTCTTAAGAGCGAGATTAGTAGCAATTAATGTGCATAAGAAAAAGATGGAAAGGTGACAAATAGACAACCTAACATCATGTCTCAGAGAATTGGAAAAACAACAACCAAAAAAATCCAAAAAATGCTAGGAGAAAAGAAATAATCATGATTCAACCAGAAATAAATTAAATAGAAAATAAACAAACTGTACAGAAAATAAATGAAAGCAAAACATGGTTCTTTGAAAAGGTAAACAAGATTGACACACCATTACCTAGATTAATTAAGAAGAGAGAAAGGAACCAGATTAATCAAATTTGCAATGAGAGAGGCTATATTACAACAGACACAATAGAAATACAGAACGTCATTAGAGGATACTGTGAACAACTATATGCCAACAAACAAGAGAACCTGAATGAGATGGACAAATTCCTGGACATATGTATTCTACCATGATTGAATCAGGAGGACATTGAAAGCCTGAATAGACCCATAACAAGTAATGAGATTGAATCAGTAATAAATAACTTCCCAGAAAAAGAAAAGCCAGGTCCAAATGGCTTCATTTCTGAACTCTATAAAACTTTTAAAGAAGAGCTAATCCCCATTATACTCAAACTATTTCTAAAGATTCAAAAGGAAGGAATCCTCCTAAACTCATTTTATGAAGTTTCCACCATCCTCATCCCCAAAACAGATAAAGACATGACAAAAAGGAAAACTACAGACCACATCTCTGATGAACATAAATGCAAAAATTCTCAACAAGATACTTGCAAATTGTTACCAACAACATATAAAAACGATTACTCATCATTCCCAGGTAGACTTTATTCCAGAGATGCAAGGATAGTCCAAGTATGCAAAATCATAAACTGAATACATCATATTAACAGAAAGACTGGTAAAAACCATATGATCATTTCAATCAATGCAGAAAAGCATTTAATACAACATCCCTTCATAATTAAGACTTAGCAAAATTGGCATAGAAGGGTCACTTCTCAACACAATAAAACCTATGTATGAAAAACCTATAGCTAACATTATACTGAAAAATTAGTACTAGACAAGGCTACCCACTTTCTCCACTCCTTTTCAATATAGTGCTAAGGGAACCAGCAGTTAGCATAATGGCTATGTCGCTGGACTCCCACGTAGTCAACCGCGGTTCACGTCCCAGACCCAGTGCCTTAAAACTCACGCTGTGCATGTGTGCGTGTGTGCCCAAGATCCCAAGAGGAGAATGGAGGAGAAGGGATTGCAGTGTGGCCATTCCCCTGGGGGGTGATTTCTCGCTTTCTGTCTCTATGTCTCTGTCTGTCTGACGAGCGCACGCGCCCTATAGTGAAAACCTCTCCAAAAAAAAAAAAAGAAAGAAAGAAAAAAGAAAAAAAGATTTATATACACACATACACAAAGACCTGTACAGGGCCAGCCAGGTGGTGTGGTGGTTAAGGTGGCCGGGTGTCGCATGGCTGACTGTTCTGTCCTGAACCCAGCAGCTTGAAAACAATGCTAGGTATCTGTGTGTGTGCCCAAAACCCCAAGGAGAACAGAGGAGAGGGATTGCAGTGTGGTCATCACTGCCTTGGGGTGCTTTCTCACTCTCTCTCTGTCTCTGACAAAAACAATATTCACTGAGACTGACTGAAACTAAATTTTTACATTTCACTTAGCTCTAGAAAATATTTTCCCAATTATATAAGATGATTCTTGACCACAATTAATTTTTTGAAACAGTCAGGCCTTTGGTGATTTTATTTTCTTTTTTGTGTATTTGACTCTTATAGTTTTCTTAAATAACTAAAATGAAAATGGAAATAGTTTTATGTTATTCTAACTGTTGTTTATGAAGAAATAACATGATACTTTTAAATAAATTTGAATTAAAATTCAACCAGCAGTCTTGTTGCAGCCTCCTACATGAATCCCAATATAGCTGCAGCATTGCCTTGGGAAAAATACAACGTCCTGTTCATTTATTTTAAGATTATCTTTCATTCAGGTGATTGTAGGAAAAATTCAGCAAGCATGAAGCAGAGTACTATAATAAAGCTGTGAAGCTGTGATTTCTTGGGTCCTTTTTTTGGAGAGGTTTTTGTTATAGGGTGCCTGTGCTCACCCAGAAAGACAGAGAGAGACAGAGACAGAAAGCGAGAAATCATTCCCCCAGGGGGAATGGCCACGCTACAATCTCTTCTCTTTCATTCTACTCTTGGGATCTTGGGCATGCATGAACATGCACCTGGCATGAGTTTTAAGCCACTGGGCCCAGGACTCGAACCACGGTCAACTACATGAGAATCCAGCGACATAGCCTCCTGGGTCCTTTTTAAACTAGCTTTAGCTTTGTCTTTATTTTACCTTCTGGTGTTTAGTTATTTTCTATTCTCTCTTTATTAAATTCTATTTTCACCTTAAAACTCATCCTCATATATATTAAAAACAGATTTACCTACATAATAAGTGAAACAGTACAAGGCTTTACATTAAAGTTTCTCTCAACCCTATCTTTAGTCACTAAAGAATTCATTACACTTAATAAATTCTTTACTTCAGTTGAAATGGTCCATGTTTAGTCTTGGGAAAAAGAAGTAAAACATTTAGTTTCTAGCCCAAGGCTAGAAACTCACATTTTTTTTCTACATTAAAAGGTCTAATTTCACTCACATTTTTTTTTTACATTAAAAGGTCTAATTTCACTTGTTAGTATTCCAAAAAAAATGAGTAGAATGGATTTCCTACATTGAATAAAATAAGTGGCAAGTTTTTAAAATTAAAAAATCTGCATATAAATATAACTCATTTCAAAACTCTCAAAGTTTAGGAATCTCTGCAAATCTATGCCTTTAAGTAGCACAGGAAAAAAATGATAAATTTTGCTTTTCACATTAGGTCAATGAAAAGTGAGTTACAGGAGGGCAGGGGCAGTATCTCTTCACTTCATTGCTCTTCCTGCCTCAATGCATGCTGGTTCACACCAAGTGCCTATCAATACAGGACAGAATGAACCAAAGAAGCAATTGCCTGTGCTCACCCAGAAAGACAGAGAGAGACAGAGACAGAAAGCGAGAAATCATTCCCCCAGGGGGAATGGCCACGCTACAATCTCTTCTCTTTCATTCTACTCTTGGGATCTTGGGCATGCATGAACATGCACCTGGCATGAGTTTTAAGCCACTGGGCCCAGGACTCGAACCACGGTCAACTACATGAGAATCCAGCGACATAGCCTCCTGGGTCCTTTTTAAACTAGCTTTAGCTTTGTCTTTATTTTACCTTCTGGTGTTTAGTTATTTTCTATTCTCTCTTTATTAAATTCTATTTTCACCTTAAAACTCATCCTCATATATATTAAAAACAGATTTACCTACATAATAAGTGAAACAGTACAAGGCTTTACATTAAAGTTTCTCTCAACCCTATCTTTAGTCACTAAAGAATTCATTACACTTAATAAATTCTTTACTTCAGTTGAAATGGTCCATGTTTAGTCTTGGGAAAAAGAAGTAAAACATTTAGTTTCTAGCCCAAATCTAGAAACTCACATTTTTTTTCTACATTAAAAGGTCTAATTTCACTCACATTTTTTTTTTACATTAAAAGGTCTAATTTCACTTGTTAGTATTCCAAAAAAAATGAGTAGAATGGATTTCCTACATTGAATAAAATAAGTGGCAAGTTTTTAAAATTAAAAAATCTGCATATAAATATAACTCATTTCAAAACTCTCAAAGTTTAGGAATCTCTGCAAATCTATGCCTTTAAGTAGCACAGGAAAAAAATGATAAATTTTGCTTTTCACATTAGGTCAATGAAAAGTGAGTTACAGGAGGGCAGGGGCAGTATCTCTTCACTTCATTGCTCTTCCTGCCTCAATGCATGCTGGTTCACACCAAGTGCCTATCAATACAGGACAGAATGAACCAAAGAAGCAATCAGTCATTAACCAAACAAGCTCTTTTGAGACATTGGAGTGTTCTGTTGGGAGATATGTTGAAAGTCATTGGTCCTGATAATAAATAAATCTTTTTTCTCATGTTAACTGAATTATTTTAATACTTTCTAACATAAAATAATTCTACATCAATGAAAGAGTGGCAAAGATAATAGTTCCAATATTCCTTTTCTCCTATTTCCCTTAATGTTATCATCTCCCATAATTACGGTACATTTACAAAATAAAGAAATTAACATTGGCAGTACTATTAATTAAACCATATATTTTATTCAGGATACACAGGTTTTTCCACTGATACCTTTCTTCTGTTCTAGGACCCAGTCTAGGATACTATGTTGCATAGTGTTGTCCTTGTTTCCTTAAATGTCTCTAATCTGTAACAATGTCTACATTTGTTTCTTTTTCGTGATCTAAACACTTCTGAAGAATACAGATCAGATAATTTATAGAATGTCTATTGGGTTTATTTGATGTTTTCTAAGGATTGGACTGAGGTTATAGATTTGGGGGAGGAATACCACAGAGGCAAAGTGCCCCTCTTACCCATTGTATCAGGGGAATATAACGTAAATGTGACTTATTGCTGGTGATGTTAACCTTGATTGTTTGGTCAAGGCAGTATGTTCCAGGTTTCTGTATTATGATGTTACTATTTTTCCCTTTCCATATTCTATTCCTTAGAAGCAAGTTTCTAAGTCAACCTCACAATCAAAGTAAGAGGAAGCTCAGTTTCTGGACAGGAGGATTTGTGGATACATATCAAAAACACTCTAGTGATTAATAAATAAATAAAAGACATTATCTTTCACCATAAAATTTCATCCACTAAGACTAGCATTCATCAGGAAATCTTGCCTATAGCAACTATGAATTATGGTACAAAGAACCCTTTTTACATTTATTTATTTTATATAAATGTTATAAACCAATTAGAAGTTATACCTCATCAAGAAGATAAAATGCTTATAAATATCTATGTACCCAACACAGGAGCTTCCAAATATGTAAAGGAAAGACAGTGAGATCTAAAAGGAGAGAAAGATTTCAATACATTAATCATTGGAGAAATTATATGGGAAACATTGTCAAATATGAAATGGTGCTTAACTCTCAATGTATAGAAAATTTGTGTCAATGGGTGTTCCAAAATTGTATGAGAATTTTAAATGTCTATTATATAATAGTATGTTATTAGTCATACTTGTAATGCTAAATTACAAATATGTTTATCACAGAAATTAAAATTTATCACAGATAGTTTATCACAGAAATTAAAATGTGTCAGTTTGGGGTTATGGTAAAATCAGCTCTTGAATCATGGCCATTTTCAGTTTTGTTGTCCACAGTTAATTGCTCTATTCTGATGTTCTTTCTAAAACATTTTTTAATAGGCTACAATCCAAATTTGCCTCTTAGGAAATTAATGAAAAATATAGATTTTTGAATATAGATTTTTGATAACTTTGAGATCGTATTTCTGAACTTTCAGGATTTAAATGGAAAGATTGGACCACAGTAACACTGTAAATTCAACAAAGAGATGTTAATTGCATGAGATTGAACTGGTGAAACAGAATTTTGTGACTTTTGACTAAAACATTACGAATTTTCTTCTAGGCTTTGTTTTCCAGATTTAAAAATTTTTGTTTTCTTTGGAGTTTCTGATAGCCTCGGCAATTGCTTAATTTTTTTAAAAATGGAATTGAAACATAAACTTTTCTCCATTTCCCTCTGGAATTGGAAAGTATTTGCAAATATTATTATTTTGGTTATTTGCATAAATTCAATAATACCTGTTGCCTTGCATCAGAAATAGGAAATACTGTTTATTGCCAGTGCTTTGAATAGAATGTCATATCTGAACATATGACCAGAAAGCTAAGGAACTACGGTTCATCTCAAGAAAGCCAACAGAAGCTCTTAGAAAAATTGCCTGGTACCATAAACAGTTCTGCCTGGCAAATAAGTAAAGATTGTCACTTCCAGAAACTTCCAAGTACAGGTACTTAAAGGTATAGTCAAAAGGTGAGTCCCTGACTTGGCTCAGTAGCCTTGGGGGGCTTTTTAAAGCGTCTAATCTGAAGTCCCCTATAAAAGGTTCCAGTAAAGTCAGCTAAATCAATTAGCATTCCTATGGGGCTTTGTAAATAACATACCAAATTGAAGCTAAACTTGTATTTTTTCAAATAAGGTTATGCTTCTCTTTGGTAAAAGGGAGAATAGAGGAAGAAAAAAATGTTTCAGAAGAAAATTGCACTGCACTTGTTCCTAGATTTTAGCTCTGTCCATGTTTATCTTCTGAGCTTTTAGTGTCTATCTACTATTTGAACAGAACCCTAACCTTTCTCTTGGCTTTAACTCTTAAGCAAATTTTTCTTAACATTTTTTATTTTGAATCATTAAAACTAAAACTGCTTTCCTTTTCATTTATATATAACATATAATATAATAGCAAACTGAAGACAGTGCCGAAGAAGGGTGGACCATGGTGGCGGAGTTGAAATCAAGGGGGGAAAACGTCTGAATGATGATAATGTGTATGAGAACATCTTTGACTGGACCGATATGTAGTGCGTTAAAGGTGGCAAGACTCATTCTGAACGCTGTATGCCGTAAAGATGTACAGCGAGTACATGTTAAAAAAATAATTAATTAATTTATAAAAGGAAGTTATACCTAGGATACCTCTTTCACTTTAACAAACACTGTTGGTTGCCTGCTCCTTTGCTGCTTGCCAACAAAATTTTAGCTTCAGAGGAGCTAACTCCTTCTACCATTTCCTTTGCAAATGTTAAGTTTAAGAATTGGCCCAATGCAGATTTCAGACCAATACGACATGAAAGTAAGTCTTCTCAGGGAAGTTCCAGCAGATTGTGCTTCCCTCTCAGAAAGAGTCACAGGAAAGTGGTCTGTTTTCTACACTGTAGGTGCTGTCCTTTACAGATAGCAGCTCGCTGCTGCTATAGCCACCTTGTGGTCACAAGGGGACAAAACTGAAGACCAAAGCAAATACATCAAAGATGGTGGAGTGGAAAAATGGAAAGAGGCTGGTCTTGACATTGTTGAGTTGCTAAATTAACAAACTGAATCATTCTAACTTTGAATTTCATTCTGTGAAATAATAAGTCCCCTTATTATTTGAAATATTTTGAGTTTTACTTGCAGCTGAAGGCACCCAAACTGATGCACTTACTTCATTGTAAGAGATTTTCTTTCTTTTTTTTTTTTTAAGAGAGATTTTTGCTACAGCATGCATGCGTTTGCCAGAGAGACAGAAAGCAAGAAGTCACCCCCTGGCGGGGATGGCCACTCCACAATCCCTTATCCTCCATTTTTCTCTCAGGATGTTGGGCAGGTACATGCATGTACCTAATGTGAGTTTTAAGCCGCTGGGGTCCGGGACTCAAACCATGGTCAACTACATGGGTCAGGGACATAACCATTATGCCATCTGCTGGTCCCAAGAGTCTTTCATGAGAAGTGAAGAAAGGGATAGAATGGGAACCAGCAGTTAGCGTAATGGCTATGTCGCTGGACTCTCATGTAGTCGACCGCAGTTTGCGTCCCGAACCTGGTGGCTTAAAACTCACGCCGGGCGCTTGTGCGTGCGTACCCAGGATCCCGAGAGGAGAATGGAGGAGAAGGGATTGCGGCGTGACCATCCCCCTCTCGGGGTGATTTCTCACTTTCTTTCTCTATGTCTCTCTCTGTCTGTCTGGCGAGGGCCGGCCCCCTATAGCGAAGGCCTCTCCAAAAAAAAAAAAAAAAGAAAGAAAAGAAAAGAAAGGGATAGATTTACAGCTCTCTTAAAATTCTCTAGGTTACACACAACACTGGACGTGCATATGGGTCCATGCCCTGTATAAAAACCTCATTAGGACATATGTCACAAGGGGGAGATGGAGAGAATTAGAAAGGGACTTTAAGAAAATATATGTGATTCCAATGTGAACTTTCAAGAGCCTCAACCTTACAGATAGGTTTAGAATTGTTTTTTTCTAGGAATTTTTGTCTAGCATAAACTTTTATTATTCTGTTTGTCATTCTTTTGTTTTCTTTTTGTTATATTTTCCTTCAAAAGATTTAAAATATTTTTAAACTAGTATATAGATCTCACAATAGATCTAGAATTATATTAATAGGCAGTAACTAAAAACACAAAAAGTGGGACCAGCAGTTAGCATAATGGCTATGTCACTGGACTCCCATGTAGTTGACTGCGGTTTGCGTCCCGGACCCGGTGGCTTAAAACTCACGCCGGGCGCGTGTGCGTGCGTGCCCAAGATCCCGAGAGGAGAATGGAGGAGAAGGGATTGCGGCGTGGCCATCCCCCTCGGGGGGTGATTTCTCGCTTTCTGTCTCTATGTCTCTCTCTGTCTGTCTGGCGAGCGCACGTGCTCTATAGCAAAAACCTCTCCAATAAAAAAGAAAAGAAAAGAAAAGAAAAAGAAAAAACACAAAAAGTAATATATGACCATTCTTTTCGTATCTATCCATGCATTTACTATAGGGCGTGTATGCTCACCAGAAAGAGATAGAGAGACAGAAAGGGAGAAATCACCCCCCAGGGAGGACGGTCATGCTTCTAATCCCTTTTCCTCCATTTTCCTCTCAGGATCTTTGGCATGCACCCGTGCCCAGCATGAGTTTAAGCCACAGGATCCTGGACTCGAACCATGATAGACTACATGGGAGTCCAGCGACATAGCCATTTTGCCATCTGCTGGTCCCTCTATCCATGCATTTAATAATTCTCATGAATCTGTTATCACAAGTGTAAAAGACATCCCTCATATTGCAGTAGCTCATTGGGTGATCTCACCTACCCCATACTCAAAAGACTTTTAAATGTTGTCTAATTTCCTTTTGAACATCAAATTAAAATGCTTACTTTCATTTTATTTCCAAAAGAGTTACTTTTTAAAACCTTAGAAGCTTACTTAAATATATTTAATGTTTACCATTAGGTCATACCATGTTTTTCTCATTTCTAACTTTTTAAAAGCAGAGCTCACTAATATCCTGAGTTTATACATATATGTATTTGGAAAACAACTTGATTGTGTATAAAATTTTTACCTTTGAACTCTTTGTAAAATTTAGTTTACTCTTTTCTGGCATTTAATGCTACTATAAATGAGTCTGGGACACACTGATATTTTCTCCTTGTACATAACTTCTTTTTTTTTTTCTTTGTTGGCTATTGAGACTCTTTTTGAACTTGAAATGTAACAACTTTATGAGAATATCCTATGTCAATCATTAAATGTACATTTTTTCTATAGATGTTTTCCAAATTTCAGAAAATTTTTCTTCTGCTAATTTTTTCTTTTTAAAAAATTGTTTATTTAACTTTCTTTCTTTCTTCTTCTTCTCCTTCTTCTTCTTCTTCTTCTTATTATTATTGTTATTCAGTTTGACCAGAGAGTGAGAGAGAGAAAGCAAGCTGCTAGGTCCAGGATTCAAACCGTGGTTGGCCATGTGGGAGTCCGGTGCCTTAACCACCACACCATCTGCTGGCCCCACTGCTGTACCTTTCAGTACTTTCTTTCTCCATTTATTCTACTTACTTATATAAATTATGCTATGCTTCTCTTGGATTTTTTTTTTTTTTAAACAAGAGAGTCTGAGACAGGGATTTCCCACCTGATGGTTACATGTTGCACCTGCCCCAGCCTCCCAGCCAGGACGATGGGCACCTACCACTGGTGCCACTCTGGCTGGCCCTGGATCTTTTTTCTTTTTTTCTGTTTTTCATAGCTGTCAACTTCTATATCATCACTGGCTTGTTTGGCATTGCTTTTTCATTTGTGGCACTTTCCTAAAAACTGTTCTATGTGTCCTTTACATTTTTTCCATAGCTGTACCCTATTTCTTGCTGCTTTTGAGTTGGCTTTAATTTTTGTACTGGATTTAACATTTTTTTCCCAGAACTCTGCTAGCTCACTGGTTGTTTTAGTAATTATCTCTTCCTTATACTCCTTTCTTTTTACAGAGTCCATTTTCCTATTAATTTATCTGGAAGCATGGGGAAGATATTTGCCTAAAATCTTTTTACTGGGATAATTTAAATGAGTGTAATATTTATCTTTTTTGTTTTATAACTGTGTTATTTTTCTTTCATTTGGTGTCTGCAAATAGACCGCATGCTGAATCCCTTCTGCTTATTATCCAATATTAAGTATGATTTTAATCAGCAGTGATTTTTAATAAAAACAATATGTGAATGAGTGATCTTAGTCAGCTGACAGCTTGAGTTTGTTTTGATATATCTTTATTTAGATGTGTAATAAGTGTCTCAAGTTTAACATGCTCAAAACAGAATCTTGGTATTTTTTTTCCTTCCCACAAATCTGATTTCTCCCAGTCTTCTGCAGATCTTCACATATCAACCCCTTCCACCTAGTAGCCCAAGCCAAAACACTGAGTTACCCTCAATTCATCTCTTAACCTCACTTCTCATATCCATTCGAGCAGGAAATCTGGGTAGTTTCACTCCTCCAAACGCATGTGCTTCCCTCTGTCTCCATTGCTGCCTTCTCAGTTCAAGCCTCCATCATCCCTCTTCTAGGCTTCGACGAGCACGGCCTACCTGTTGGACTGCTTCCATCTGGCTCCCTTTAACTCATTCTTCACACAGGAGCAAAAGTGATGCTATGAAAGTGGAGATCATTCCGTGCTGCTCTCATGCCTAAAGTTCTCCCATGGCTGCTCGTTGCACCTAGAATAAATCCACGTTTTTTACTTTGGTCCATAAGGTTTTAAACTATGTATCTCCTACCAATATCTCTAAACTGGTGTTCTTTCTGTTGCTTGAACCCCACCTCCCAGACTAAGGCTGTTAGATTTAGCAAAAAAAAAAAAAAAAAAAAAAACAGGATGGCTTGTTAAATTTTAATTTCATCATGAAAGGGTATTGGTGTCATTTAAAAAAATTGAATTTCAAATAAAACAAAATAATGTTTTAGTATAAATATGATCTATGCAAATTTGGGGCATACTTACACTAAAGAAAAATGTATTCATTGTTTATCTGAAATCCAGTTCACAAAGCATCCTGTATTTTGTTAGGGAAGACTCATCCCTGTCCTGCTGCCTTTGTACTTGATGCTATTCCCTCTCCTAGAGCCACCTGTTCCCAAATCTTTATCATATAACTGCTTTCCTTTGTAATTCAAACTACAAAACAAATACACCTCTTCAGAAAATCATTCTGTGGCTCCCAACACATGTGTCCCTGTGAACTGGTCATCATCTCACTAACTTATTTTTTTCTTCTTGACACATAAGCTCTAATAAGACAGGAACCCTGTCCACACCACCATTAACTCTTTTTCTTTCTTTCTTTCTTTCTTTTTTTTTTTTTTTTGAGAGATGTTTTAGTATATGGCAGGTGTGTTTGCCAGAGAGACAGAGAGAAACAAAGAGATAGAAAATGAGAAATTACCTCGGGGAGGGGATGGCACACCTCAATCCCTTCACTCCCTTCTCCTCCATTCTCCTCCATTCTCCTCTCAGGATCTTGGGCACACATGCACATGCAGCCAGTGTAAATTTTAAGCCACCAGGTCCAGGACTCAAACTGTAGTCAGCTACGTGGGAATCCAGTGATGTAACCATTATGCCATCTGCTGGTCCCCAAACCATTAACCCTTAAATTTCCATTACCTAGAATTGTCCGGTATACAGCAGATACTCAATAAAATACTTACTGAATGAATAAATGAATGACTCCTCCACCTCCAGCACATAAGCCTGGATAACACCTAGAAATCTGAATGAATTGCAGGTGACAAGAGGAGAATCAGTCTTTTACTTCTGAAAAGGGGAAGCCATCATTAGAAGTAGCCATATAAACCAAGTATATGTTACTTGAATGTTAACCTTATTAAAATTATTTTAAAGTTACTTTCTCATCAAAAATATAAGAACAGAAATAGCAGTTCTAAGTTTTAAAGTGAGCTGAACAATTAAATTACCTCTTACTTTTTTGCTACAGGGCACATGTGCTCAACTGGAGAGACAGAGAGAGACAGAGACAGAAAGTGAGAAATCGCCTCCCAGGGGTATGGACATGCCACAATCACTTCTCATCCCTTCTCTCAGAATCTTGGTCATGCACGTACGTGCCTGATATGAGTTTCAAGTCATTGGGTCCAGGACCTGAACCATGGTTGACTATGTGAGAGTCCAGCAATGTAACTATTATGCCATCTGCTGGTCCCCCCCACCCCCCCAGCTTTTTTTAAGAGAGATTTTTGCTATAGGGTACATGCATTCACTAAAGAGACACAGAGAGAGAGAGAGACAAAAAGTGAGAAATCACTACCCAGGGAGACAGCCATGCCACAATCCCTTCTCCTCTGTTCTCCTCTTGGGATTTTGGGCACGCATGCACATGTGCCTTGTGTGATTTTTAAGCCAGGACTGGAACCATGGTCAACTACAGTGATGTAACCATTATGCCATCTGCTGTTCCCACCTTTCCTTTTTAAAAGAAAAAGAAAAGCTAGCTTAGAATTTCTAAGCCACAAATTTACCATCTCCAGGAAAATGTTTAGCAATGGTTTCTTTCAAGTAACATATAAACTATATGTCAAATGTTCAATGTAACAAAGCTCTTTTTTATGTGCTTTATGGACAGTTTGAATATATATTTAAAAAAACACATCCTATTTATTTCCTAGAATTTATTATATATTTTACAGAGTATTTTCAATGTATAATCCCACTTGATAACTCTCTGATCTAAACTGGATGACAATTTTTCTCTATTCTATTATTATAGAGGAAATTTACTATTATCTTTGCTTCTATGATACTATTATAAAACCCACAGGTGCAACATTATTTCTAATGGAAAATACTATCCGGTTGACACCAATGTCATTTTTAAGAATGCATTGCAGACATGTGGAGGTTAAGGCAGCTAGATCTACATGGCCAATTGTGTACTTTGAGTCCTGGACTGCTGGCTTGAAAATCACACTGGGCTCCTGTACGTGCATGGCCAAAATCCCAAGAGGAGAATGGTAGAGAAGGAATAGCAGCATGGCCATCCCCTCTAGAGGGGGGATTCCTCTCTCTCTCCCTCTCTCTCTCTCTCCTTCCCTCCCTCCCTCTCTCTCTATGTGCCCTATAATAAACTTAAAAAATATTTTTCTACCAAAAATACCTACTTCGGGACCAGCAGTTAGCATAATGGCTGTGTGGCTGAACTACCATGTAGTCAACTGCAGTTCGAGCCCCAGACCCGGTGACATAAACTCATGCCGGGTGCGTGTGCATGCGTGCCCAAGGTCCGGAGGGGAGAATGGAGGAGAAGGGACTGCAGCATGGCTATCCCCCCTGGGGGGTGATTTCTCGCTTTCTATCTCTCTGTCTCTCTGTCTTTCTGGTGAAAGCACA
>NW_006159773.1:2516478-2531430 GCF_000334495.1 Tupaia belangeri chinensis
AGAGCGCTATAGCAAAAAAAAAAAAAAAAAAAAAAAGAAAAGAAACCTACTTCAAATGGCTAGCTTTTTAAATTCTAAAGTTCTATTTATTTTCATTACCTGATTCAAAACATTGTTAATGTACTTTGCGCCAAATTTCCTGATTTCCACTTTTTGCATTCATTGTAGTAAGGTAACTAATTATCAGCTCTTTGGGAACCATCAGGGAAGGAGAATGCCAGAACAGGGCTTGCACGACACACATGCAGATGTCTTCAGAGCATGGTTGTTCCCTCATGCTAATACTTTAAATCCATGTTACTTGGTTCCAAGCTCTAAGGTTCAACAGTCATTTTTAATCCCTTTTTGAGGCAGCTACAGAAGAAGCTTAAGTAGGGTTGCTCCCTGACAGTTGAGCGATTAATACCTTTGGTACAGGGCTGATTTTTCCTGGGATGTGGCAACAGTTCCCTTTGCTTCCTCATCTTTAATCTTCAGTTCCCTCTCACTGCTATGCTGAACTTCCTCAGCACGGTCTTCGATAAGTGAGCCTTGGAGCCTCTGAATTAATTGCCATTGCTCCAAGCATGCGAGCAGCCTGACAGCAGACAGAAATCACAAGCTCACAGAATGGATCTTTTAGGACATCAGCCCACTGTGGTGCACGCCCAAAGGGAAAAGACTGGAAAAGGCCACAGTCTCAATTTATCTTTGGCCTTTTGTGACCTCCTACGATACACTAGACTTGATACATTTTTGTTCTCTTCGAGCCAAATAACACAACCACACAGCCCAGAGTGCTAATTATTCCAATTTACATGAGCTAAAGGGTAGAGCTTTTGCCCTGAGGCCCTTGGGCAATCAGGCTTACTGCGCCCAAGCTCCAAGCCTATCCATTCACTACCCTAACCCCTTCCTATCTCAATCTGCATAATGTAAACCTTGTCTTTTTTTTTAATCTGACGAGCCTCCTCCATAATATCGAGATGGCATCAGTTCTGCCCTAAATTGGAGGGGCTGAGGGCTCCTGACAGATACTCAGGTTAATTCAGACCAGGAGACCCACAGATTCACTCACTTACTCACTGAATAAATATTTATTAGTGACCTAGCTACTGTAGCATATGCACACTGGTACTCAGAGGCTGAGACCAACAGGAGAAGCTCAGGTTCAATTCCCTACCTACTCTAAACAAGCCAAGCACAGTGGTTCACATCTGTAGTCCCAGCTACTCAGGAGGTCGAGGCAGGAAGATCTCAACATAGCAAGACTCGGTCAAAAAATGTGTGTATATGTGTACATACACACGTACACACACAAATGCCTAAAAGGCATTGTGCTAAGTACTGTGGAAAAATGATGATGATCTAAATTCAGGATGTATGTTGAAGGGGTTTACTGTTTACCAGTAGAGTCAAAATATGCTCATAAGTAACTACCATAACGCAGGAGAGAGTGTGACACAATCCATGGAGAATGAGAGCCTCCACAGAGAGGTCAAAACAAAGAGCTGTTGAGTTAGCTAATGGGATCTGACATATTTTCATAGGAAAGACGGCATTTAAACATAGGTAGCGCTTGGGACCAGCAGTTGGTGTAATGGCTATGTTGTTGGACTCCGATGTAGTCAACCGTGGTTCGAGTCCTGGACACGGTGGCTTAAACTCACACTGGGTGCATGTGCGTATGTGCCTAAGATCCCAAGAGGAGAATGGAGGGGAAGGGATTGCAGCACGGCCATCACCCCTGAGGGGTGATTTCTCGCTTTCTGTGTCTCTGTCTCTGTCTTTCTGGCGCATGCACACGCCCTATAGCAAAAACCTCTCCAAAAAAACTTAAAAAAAAACCCCCCAAAAAAAAAAAAAAAAAAAAAGATAGGTAGGGGGCTAGCAGGTGTTGTGGAGATTAAGGCACTGCATCCCACATGGCCAGCTTTATAGTTCAAGTCCCAGACCCAGTAGCTTGAGAAGCATGCTGGGAAAGTGTGTGTATGTGCCCAAAATCCCGAGAGGAAAGTGGAGGAGAAGGGATTGCAGCATGGCTGCCTACCCCTCACTCCCACTCCTAGGGGTGATTTTTCACTTTCTCTCTCTCTCTCTCTCTGGTGAGTATACGCACCCTATAGCAAAGACCTTAATAAAAAATAAATAAATAAAAATAAAAAAGGTATTGTTTAAATCTTGAAGAGAAAAGGAAGGATATTTAAGCTGAGCTAGGGGCCTGAGCAAAGGCACAGTGGTGGGACAGGGCAACAGGACATCTAGCATTTTCCAACAGTTCAGACAGTTCCATAGATGGCAAGAATTCTGGACTTGGAATTGATGACATTGTCAAGCCCCACTTTCCTGGCTTTTAGTCCTATGATTTATATCACTTAACTTTTCTGTTTCAGTTTCCTTCTACAGAATAAGAAATATAAGTACTATTCAAACTTGCATGCAGTTATGCAAATAAAATAGCAAAGATGTTAACGTTAAAATTAAATTAATATTTAAAACTCATGACTCCTTTTTTTCAAGGACTCATCTCTCCACTTGCCCTGCATTTCTGCTCATTTCTTCCCAGTTTTCCTCACCTTTCCTTCATTATCTCGTCTTCTTCCAACAAAAAAATAAAAACAAAAATCTCATTAAATAGTCATCCCTGCTTCTTCCCACACTGAGTGTAGGTGGTATTGTTTCCCTCTTGAAGATAGCTCCAGATTGACACCCTAGGTGAACTAGCCACAGAATTTACACTCCTTGATGAGCTCCAGTGAGAACACAAGCCTTCAAATTCCAGCACATTAGAGGTGGTGTTTTTCTCTCTCCTTTCACTGCCATTTGACTATAGCAGTTACAGATGAGATAACCTACCATGGGTCAAAAGTCAAAAAAACACATAGCTCCTCAAATTATTCCTTTTGATGATCAAATCAGGATTTTCTTTAAGTTATGAATTGTAAGCAGTTGTATGTGTATAACAACTTTTTCTAATACAAGTCTATATTCAAAGCAAAGCTAAAGAAAACAAACACTGACATACATTAAAATATTATTGGTGATCTTTTTAAAATTTGTATTTATTTTTTAATAATATAGGTGCATGCACTTGCTAGAAAGAGACAGAAACAGAGAGAGAAAAAGTGAGAAAGCACCACGGGGTCGGGGTGGGGGGGAGTGTAGACCACACCACAACCCCTTCTCCTCCATTCTCCTCTCAGAATTTTGGGCACATAGCCACATGTGCCTGGAATGTTGTTCAAAATGCCAGGTCAAGGACTTGAACCATACAGTCGACCATGTGGGATCCAGCTGTCTTAACCACTATGTCACCAAGCTGACCCTATATTGTTGATCTTGATCAAATCTTCCTTTTGATTGGGAGACAAAAATCTAGCTATAGCAAAAAGAAATTTATAGGTCTAAGGGTTGTGCTTTTCATCTTTATATTCCCAGTGCCTGACACAGTGCCTGGTATATGCTAGATGTTTAAGCAATAAATACCAGACCTGGAAAGAAGTGCTTCTCAGGTGTAGATCATTTACTAGCTTGGGGATGGGCTGTAAATGAAAACAAAGTACGAGGACCTGGCTTATCTGTCAAATTCTTGGGTGGTGTTTGGTCAGGTAAGACAAAGGTGATGCTGTGAGCTTTTCCCTCCCCTACTACTCCTAAGCAGCTGCAGGAATTCAGTACTCTTAGTCCATTCTTTACATCAACTTACCAAAAAGTGGACTCAATGGAATTGGACAGGGAAGTGCCAACAGGCACTCAGCACAGCTAAGAGTGCCATGGGTACTGTGCTGCACCTGGGCATTTAAATCAGTCATCCCCTGCCAATTGGATGTGAATTGGCAGAAGGAGTATGACTGGGAGCTCTGGCAGCAGCAAGGGAAATCTTGACTCACCACTGGGTTCTGGACAGAGCTGAGAGCTGAGACACAATATAGCCCTATTGAACAGCAGGTGAAGCTGATGATCAAGCTTCAATAGCTACTGAGCCTGTAACTGGACAAGCCCCAGTCACAGGACAGACAGCCCTCCCCATGGCAGGGCGGGGTGGATACACAGCCTGTCCCACAAGCCAACGAGCTCAGCTGCCCGGACAACTCTCACAGGTGGCGAGCTTTTCTCCAACACTGCAGTAAATTATCTACCAGCCCCTCAAGCCACAAACTGCAACAGCTTTTAGGGCCTGTGACATTTATGAACACTGATGCTCCTCCAGCTGAGACCTCTGTCCTGTTCCTTCTCCCATCCAGGAGGGAGTGCCTCCAGTGCCAGATGACCCTGGTATACAGACAGCTCCTGCTGGGGAAATCCTCCAGTGGAGAGCTGTCGCACACCAGCGTCTACAGACACTGTCTGGGGGGAAGACGAAGCAACAGAACATTACTGTCAAACCTTTATGGGGGCAGGACCTGTGGCAGGACACTGATATGATTCGCAAGACCAAGACCATCACTATGTATCACGTGTCTGGCCACTCCCCCCTTCAGAGTCCCAGTAACAAGGAAGCTGATATTCCCGCACGCATGTGATGGCTAGAAGAAGTCCTTGCTGAAGATGTCACGGAGTGGTTCTACTAGAAAATGAAACATGCGCGATAAAAGACTATGAGAAGTAACAAAAGCCTGGGAACTTCCTCTAAAATATTCGAACTCTTAACAGCTTGCAGTGAATGCCCGGTGAGTTCTAGCGACAGAACAGGGACATGTCAAAAGGGGCAGGGACCAGGACCTCTCCCTTCTTGGGAGTTCCGTTTCCCCTTCCCTCTACTTTAATAAACTCCCCACTTTGTTAATAAACTCCCTGCTTTGCTATACCTAAAAAGGAGTGGGGGCAGGGAGCCCTAACCCTATGGTGGATAGACTATATCAGTCCCCTCCCCCGTTCAGAAGGGGCTTATTTTGCTGTGACTTGTGTGGATGCCACCACAGGCGTTCTACAAGCATTCCCAAGTCAGCGGGCACTCAGTGCACTACCACCCGGGGGCTGCTGCAGCTGTTGTATTTGCAGCTTATAGGACTGGAGGTCATTGAAAGTGATCGAGGAACACCTTTCCCCAGACACCAGGTACAGTGGGCTGAACGAATGCACGCAGACCGGTGCTTTCACCTCACAGAGCGATACGGTGAAATGCTGAAGGAAGCTCTAAAGACAGATCGACACTCGAGGAGTGGAACACATGGAACACGCACTGCACGAGGCCTGATGCGTCCTGAGTGAGAGGCCATGGGCTGGCCGCCCCGCACTACTGCACATGCAGTCCCAGCCTTGGGTCCCTCCATACAGCCACAGATTCTCCCCAGGAAGCCATGCTATGACCTAACGGGGAATGGGGGTGGGGAAGAATAACATGCTGCTGCCCCTCAGGACATACAATCAGACAGTAATATCCTCCATGGGCCCTGGGATATTCACTAGGAACCCCACTGGTACTCCCTGCTAGCCCCTTGGGGATAAGGACTACCCCAATCTGGACGACCACCTTCAAATTATGAGTGAATGGACTAATACTATCAAATGCACCAACCCCTGGCCCAGTTACTATTACCAAGTGAACATTAATAATCATCATGCAGCAGTTAAGGATTCCTCTTTCTCACTTCCCATGTCACAGATAAAAGTGCCCCTGGGTCCTAATTTGGTATGGTATACTCAGCCAGGGAGGTCTGCCCAAATTGTGACCCTACTGTCCCTAGACAGAAATGTTGCTTGCGTGTTGCCTGGTAATAGAGACTTACTTTTGTTTGTGCCACTAAAACATTTGTCTTATCATCCTTAGGCCTAGGGGTGAGGGACATGCTCTGATGGGCCAGCACCCTTGCACAAGCGCAGAAGTCTGTCTGCTGGGTATGCTCTGAGTTCCCGTTATCAGCAACCTCTGAAACACCCTGGAAAACGCGCCTTGTGAACCACCCTGTAATTGTCTTACTGCCATTTGGAACTTGTGCTCCATTGTATTTGTGGGATATGGAAGCAGTGTTTGACCACATGCCTACTCCAGGGAATTGGTGGGAAAATGACTCGTTAAGACTGTGAGGTGGGTGGTGCGAGAGTCATGTTGGGGCGGGGTGAGGGTAAACTCCGTACATTGAGCTCTCCTCCCTTCTCCGTCTTCAGCTATTTCTCTGAGATCAGGCTGCTGATTCTGTTGACTGATAAACTGATCTGGTATGGAAACTCCTAAACAATGTGTGTCTTTACTTGATTTATGAGTGCTTTGTCTTGGCATATCAAACTTGAGCCTGTATTTGCTGACGGCAGGACCATTCTCTACCTGGCCATCAGTGGAGCTTCTCTAGTAAGTGGAGCTTCTCTGTTGGACCTCCAAGTGTGCTCTGGGGAATCAGTAAACATCACGGGCAGGCAACCCCAAATCTGGGGGGGTCTCCTGAAACACGAGCTCAGTGGTACAGTGATAACTGTACTACATGAGTGATGTTGGATCCATATCAAATATTGGGAATTTTTCTCCCATCATCCTGTACACTGGAGGCACACACACCCATGGTCATGGCTGACTCGGAAGGCTTGTATGGATGATGGTGTGGGACTCTATTGAGAGTGCTTCTCTCTCTCTCTCTCTCTCTCTCTCTCTCTCTTTTTACTTCTCTCTGTCTTACTTTCATGAAAGAAATAAAGTTTAAAAACTTCACTGGATGAATGAATGAATAAAAACTACCTCAGTAATTCTTCCTCTAATCCAAATTTTATCACAAACTGATGCCCGTTGGTACCTTAAATTATATTCACATTACAAATAAGACTCATTGTCTTCCCCCTAAAAAAGTCCTATTATTATTTTTACTATTATTATTATTATTTGCTAAAGAGCACGTGTGCTCACAAGAGAGACTGAGAAAACTGAGAAATCACCCACCAAGGAGGATGGTCATGCCACAATCCCTTCTCCTCTATTCTCCTCCTGGGATTTTGGTTGTGCATGCACATGCACCAAGCATGATTTTCAAGCCCCCAGATCCAGGACTCAAACCATGATCAGCCATGTGAGAGCCCAGCACCTTAACCACCATACCACCTGCTGGCCCCTCAAGCCACTGGTCAGAAACTTAACTACATTTAGTTTTCATTTTTGAAATTTGTATAATTGCTTTATTACTATTATTCTCACTAGCTAGTAAATTAATCTATTTGCTCAAAAATTATGTATGGAGTACCTATTATGCTCAAGGAACTGAGATAGACTCTGAAGATTCAGCAATAAAGAAAACAGTTATGCTCTCTGATCTGGCACAGTTTTATTTGCAGCAAAAGAAACAGTTAGTGTCCGAAGACCTGGGAAAATGCCAGAATGACTGAAGGCAGAAGGTAGGTAACAAAGAGTCCAAGATGGGGACAGTACCAGCATGGGAGGGGCCTTGTGAGCCATAGCAAGGAATGGAGTATTCTTCTCAATGTGACAGAAGCCACTGACGGGCTTTATGAAGAGAAAAGACAATGGACTGGGTTTGTCAGAAATTTCCCTGGCTGCTGTGTGTAGAAAGGTTTCTAGGAAGACTAGTTAAGGAGACTCAGCCTATACCTAGGGGGAAAAATGATGGTGACTTGGTGTAGGGCGGTAACAGTGAAGACAGAGAAAAGCAGATGAATCAGGGTATTTTTTGAAGAGAAAGCAAACAGAACTTTTAATGGATTATAGGCGAAAGGAGAAAGGAAGAAAGAAATTAAGGACGAGTCTTAGGTTTTATTTTGTCTTTGGAGAGATTTTTGCTATTGGGTACGTACACTCGCCAGAGAGAGAGACGGAAAGCAAGTAATCACTCCCTGGCCTCCCTCATTGGGGATGGCCATGCTGCAATCTCTTTTCCTCCATTCTGCTCTCAGGATCTTAGGCACACACAAACACATGTGTCTGGCATGAATTTGAAGCCACTGGGTCCATGACTCGAACCACGGTTGGCCATGTGAGAATCCAGTGAGATAACTGCTATACCATCTGCTGGCCCCCGGTCCTAGGTTTTTTGTTTGTTTGTTTGTTTGTTTGTTTGTTTTGTTTGTTTGTTTCCCTTTTTTTTGGGGGGGGGGAGAGGTTTTTGCTGCAGGGCACATGCACTCGCCAGAAAGACAGACAGAGTCAGAGAGACAGAAAGCGAGAAATCACTCCCCAGGCGGGATGGCCACGCTGTAATCCCTTCTCCTTTCTCCTCTTGGGATCTTGGGCTCGCACACACACATGCCTGGCGTGAGTTTAAGCCACCGGGTCCAGGACTCGAACCACGGTCAGCTATGTGGGAGTCCAGTGACATAGCCATTATGCTAACTGCTGGTCCCCCAGGTCCTAGGTTTTTGACATGAGCAAATGCGTGGATGTCATTTGCTGAAATGAACATTGTTGGAAGCAGATTCAGTTTAGGATGATTAGTAAATGAGAGGCTTGAATGTGTTTGAACGCTGATGGAAACCAAACAGTGAACAGAAAGTAATAACAGATACAGAACCAAAGAGAAATCAGTCCTTTGTGGGTCCCAGGATTGCAAAGTCTGGGCTAACTGCAAGTCTGGGCAATGGCAGGGGCTTCAATGTCACTAAATAAGTGAGGCCTTATACGATGGACACTGACAGTCATGATGGAAGAATCACTGTGTTGCACACATGTGAATGACTACATGAGCCTGTTCAATGACCACGACTCTGGATTCTAATCTTCACATGTCTCAGAAGCAATGTTAAAAAAAGAAATCTTAAAACATATTTTTTTCATTGTTCTATATCCAGTCCCCTCAAAAAAAAGAAATATTCCCGGGAAAAAGGCAGGTTACAAAGCAATATGCATAGTTTAATCTCCTACAAACACACACATTTATACACATTGATAAATAACCAGACTGCTATTAAACTATTAACATAAATGATAATCGTATTCAAAGTGACTTTTCACTGTCTACATTTTATAAATTTTGTACAATGAACAAGTACTATTTTTCCTAAGAAAAAAACTAATAAACTCATTAGATTAATACCTTGGCTTTTTTATTAGTATTATTACTCATATATTCAATTGCTAACCACGCTCAAATTCTAGATGATTCCTTAGGTGGAAAAAAAAAAAAAAAAAAAAAGACTAGCCCAGGCAGTAGGGCAGTGTTTTTGTGTTTTTACGGTGGAGAATACATGCACACACATGAGTGAGAGAGAGAAAAAGCACACTTGGAGGAGTTTCATCACATCATGATTCCCTTTCTCCAGTTCTGCAGCTCCTCAGGATCTCGGCACCCACATGCATGGCATGTCTACAGGCCCCCTGGGGGTCTGATCCTTCAGTCAGTCATACGGCTTCCAGCACTACCGCCCAGTGCGTTACAGATGTCTCACTAGGCTGGGCCAGCAGCGTACCCTGACCTGAGAATTTGCTCTGTGTAGTCGGCCTGGCCTCTCCTCCCTGTAAGGCGCACGCACATCTTTCCTCATCAGCTGCTGAAGAACCAGCCACAATGCTCCGCTTGTGGGCAAAAGTCAGGGTGCCCACCATCATTTCTACATCACCATTTATAGTATTTTGTTCACTAGGCATTACAGTCACATATTTTAAAATTCAAAAGTACAGGAGGTATATTGTGAAAATTCCTCACACCACCTCTGTTCCCTGGACATCCAGCTCCCTCCTCTGGGAAGACCAATGTCACTAGTTTCCTGTATAAACTTCTAGAGTCGAGTTATAAAGAAAGAAATTTTAAAAGCGTATTATGTAATGAAACACTAAAAAGTGCAAATAGCCACCAAGAAGACAATAATAGCATCATCCCTCTGACACTGTTAACATTTGGGTGTATGACATTCCAAATTTCTAAATACTTAAATGAATACCTATACTTATTAATCATTTATAAATGCCTTCTTTTAATGTCTATATTTGTAATCTCTTTTAAAAACAAATACAGGGACCAGCAGTTGTCATAAGGGCTATGTCACTGGACTCCCATGTAGTCGACTGCGGTTCAAGTCCCAGACGTGGTGGCTTAAACTCACGCCGGGTGCATGTGCATGCATGCCCAAGATCCTGAGAGGAGAATGGAGGAGAAGGGATTGTGGGGTGGCCATATCCCCTGGGGGTGATTTCTCACTTTCTGTCTCTCTGTCTGTGTCTTTATGGCAAGCGCACACGCCGTATAGCAAAAACTACTCAAATAAAAAAAAATACATTGTTTAAAAATATTATCTGTAATGGCAGAATAGTATTCCATTATTTGAACACAACATTAAACAATCCCTCTCTGCAAAACATTTAGATCAGTTTGAATTTGTATTGCTATGATGAATATTCATGTATGTGTGGGTATCGATGTGTTCCTATATCTTTATATTTATCACTGATCTTATCTAGAACATAAATTCTAGATGAGAATGCTTTGGTCATTTCAAACTTTCCACAAAGGGCACCCTTCATAGCTGCCCATGAGAACTGGCTCTTCAATTTTGAAAAATGCTAACTTTTGACTAGCAGTAAAAAGAAGCCATTTTCATCCTTCCTTTCATCCTTCCACTATCCCCAGGCCTGGCAAAGTTTAAGAACTGACCAAATACTTCCAGATACATGAACCAGCTTCTGAAATGCTAATGTCCACCCCCTTTCAAACCTCTCCCTGCATTACTCTTCCTCATCCCCTATTCAAATATAAGCCACATTAAAAAAAAATATCAATGAAGGGGCCAGCAAGTGGTATAGTGGTTACGGTGCTGGACTCCCATATGGCCAATCGCAGTTTGAGTCCCAAGCCTGGTGGCTTGAAAATCACATGCATGTGCATGCATGCCCAAAATCCCAGGAAGAAAATGGAGGGGAAGGGATTGTGGTGTGACCATCACCCCTGACAGGCAATTTCTCACTCTTCCTCTCAGTCTCTCTCCGGCAAGCTCACATGCTCTATGGCAAAAACTTTAAGGAAAAAAAGAAGAAAAAAAAATCCTCAAATACAGAGTTAGCAAGAATACAACTATTAAGATTACTTTCTTCAGGACCAGCAGGTGGCGTAACGGTTATGTCACTGGACTCCCACATAGTTGACCATGGTTAGAGTCCTGGACCCAGCAGCTTAAAACTCACGCCGGGCGCGTGTGCGTGCGTGCCCAAGATCCCGAGAGGAGAATGAAGGAGAAGGGATTGCGGCGTGACCATCCCCCCTGGGGTACGATTTCTCGCCTTCTGTCTCTATGTCTCTCTCTGTCTGTCTGGCGAGTGCACGCGCCATACAGCAAAAAAAAAAAAAAAAAACACCTCTCCAAAACTCACGCCAGGCCCGTGTGCATGTGCACCCAAAATCCTGACAGGAGAATAGAGGACAGAGGATTGTGACATGGACATTCTCTCCCCCGGGGGGAGGGGGGGGCGTGATTTCTTGCTTTCTGTCTCTCTGTCTCTCCAGTGAGCACAAGCCCTATAGCAAAAATCTTTCTTAAAAAAAAAAAAAGATAACTTTCTTCATAAAATACTTTAACTAAAAATGACTGACAATTGCTCATACATAATCCAGTTACCATTTTATTTCATGATAGGTACATTATTTATAATATATGCTCTTGTCTTATATCTTATTCTATGAAGGATATTTTAGTATCCCCAATTTATAGATAGTAGTTAATGATTTTTAAGTAGCTCGCATTTATGGAATACTTACAATATTTCAGGCACTGTTCTATGCATTCCAAATTTATTCATTTAACAAATATTTAGTATCTGTTAAGTGCCAGGCACAGTCCTGGGCAATAAAGCAGAGAGAAAACAGACAAAATACCTGGCCTCAAGGAGCTTCCATTGGAGAAGGTGGACAGCTATAAAGACAAAGAAGGAGCATGACAATAGTGGGACCCAGATATGGTTATTACCTGTTGATGATGACGTGTATAGTATTCTCAACCAGATAGGGCTGAGAAGCATTTCATGTTGGGTAAAGTCTTCTTACAAGCAAAATGATAAATAGTGATTGAATGTTTTTAAAAATAATTGGAATAATAATAATAATAAAAATAATCTGGGAAAAAATGAAAAGCTATTGGATGATGATGATGATGATGATGGGGGTTTTAATGTATTTGTATTGACTGACATGAATGGTATTCCTTCTGAAAAAAGAAATGTAATACACTGTAAAGTTACATATGATTCAATGTAATAAACAAGATTATTATAATAATAAAATTTTTTTTAAATAGACAAAGAAGGAAACTGTAAAGGAAGGGCGATCACGAGAGGTGCCTGTAAGAAAACATAAAGCAGACAAGGCACATATGAGAGTCTCATTAATCCTCACAGCAACCATATGCAGTAGAGATTTATTTTCTTCTTAGAAATAAAAAAACTTTGAAGGGAAGAGAGGGGAAGTAACTTGTCCAAGTTTTATGGAGCTCAAGTAGGAGAGCAATGAATACATCCAGGATGGTCTATAGAAACTTCCAAGTGCCCCTCTCAGCTCTTTTTTTTTTTTTTTTTTTGAGAGGTTTTTGCTATAGGGCATGTGCACTCACCAGAGAGACAGAGAGATAGAAAGTGAGAAATCACCCCCCTAGGGGGGATGGCCATGCCACAATCCCTTCTCCTCCATTCTCCTCTCAGGATCTTGGGCATACATGCACATGCACCTGGCGTGAGTTTAAGCTACCGGGTCCGGGACTTGAACTGTGGTTGACTACATGGGAGTCCAGCAACATAGCCATTATGACAATTGCTGATCCTCCCAGCTCTTCTTTAAAGTGGGTTGTTGATGTTTTCATGGTCTGTCAAGAGCTCTGGAGCACAGTCGAAATACCCCAATAGCTGCCAAACCACACAACATCGCCATACATTCATCCCAGCCACTGCTCTGTGGAACTTCAACAGCTACTGTAGTAGATGAAGAATAGAGCTGGCACAGGATTTACCAATGGCCGACACTGAGAGGGAATTATCAGACACGTAGTATTGTCCCAGTGGGGTCACTGAAGTCTTTACGGATGCAAACTGAGAGAAGTGAAGTCACTTGCCCAATGCCAAATAGGAAATAAGAGCTGAGGCAGGATCCCATTCATATCCCTGAGGTTCCTAAAGCAAACAGAAGCCATGGCTTGCAGAGTGGGCCCAGGCACCAGAATGCACCAGGACGTCCTCTCAGAGCTACATCCTCTGAAGAGACTGGCTGCAGGAGAGGTGGTCTCAGGTCTGAAGTACTTTTCCATTTTTTGAACAATGTATTGGGCTCCCCATCCTACCCTGTGATTAATGGAACTTCAAGAGCTGTTCAGTCTCCAAGCCATTTTGTTTTAGGAGGCTTTGATTTGAAAAATGAGACAAGTACTTTCAGTACTGTCATCAATAGGAAATTAGGGGATAAAAAGAAATCTATTTAAATGGCTTTTAAATATTCACAAGGAGAACTGTCAGGTCTGTGCCCTGTTCCTCTCCTCTGTCCCTTTTGCCCAGATAACCTGTCCAATCAGTATAATGAACGCAAACTGTGCCACTTCAGAAGACATCCACCGGAAGTGAGGCCAATGATGGCTTGAGCTCTTGCTCCCACAGGAGCTTATTTCTTTACGGGAAGTGATGCAATTAAGGGTCTTTGATGAGGCTTTTCTGAAGGATCCACAAGGCAAGATGCGCTGAGAACTTAAGGCACAAGAAATAATCAGCTGATTTAAGGGACCCTCAAAAGGTAGTATAAATTGTTGTAATCTTTTTGGGTGCAATTATAAAGTGCATCAAAATTTAAAAGGTGGATTCCCTTTGATCTTGTGGTCCCACTTGTAAGACAGTTTTTAGAACAAGTATACAGATAGACATGCAAGGATGTTTGCACACCTTGTAACTTGAAATTTGTGCTTTGAAAAACATCAGAATAAATATGTATCAATGGAGCAATGGCCCAGCCACAGTGGCGTAGGTGGTCAGGCAGCCACTGCACAATGCTGGGATCATTTGGAGGGCCCAGGTTGGATCCTGGACTAACAAAATATAGCCAGGGCATGGTGGTGTGTGCTCGTGGTACTAGCTGGGTCTACTAGGGGCCATGAAAGTCACCGAGGCTAGGACAAGGGAGATCATGGAATGGTGAGACTCTGTCAAAAATACCTGTCTTTGGGACCATCAGGTGGCATAATGGTTATGCCACTGGACTCCCACATAGTTGACTGTGGTTCAAGTCCTAGACCCGGTGGCTTAAAACTCATGCTGAAGCTCTTCTCATTAGTGGCCTGAGGTGAACTTTGAAAATGGTTTGCTATTCACTTGACCCAGAGAACCCCACAAAGTCACGCAATCAAGGGGTTCAAATCTTCATGTTCACGTTAAGAACACTCATGAATCTGCCCAGGTCATCAAGGGTATGCATATCTGAAAAGCCACCAAGTATCTGAAGGATGTCCTTTACAGAAGCAGTGTGCGCCATTCCGTCATTACAATGGCGGAGTTGGTAGACGTGCCCAGGCTAAACAGTGGGCTGGACACAAGGTCAGTGGCCCAAAAGAGTGGTGTGAATTTTTGCTGCACATGCTTAAAAATGCAGAGAGTAGTGCTGAACTTAAGGGGTTAGATGCAGACTCTCTGGTCATTGAGCACATTCAGGTGAACAAGGCACCAAAGATGTGTCATTGTACATACAGAGCTCATGAGTGGATTAAGCCATACATGAGCTCCCCCTGCCACATTGAGATGATCCTCACTGAAAAGGAGCTAATTGTTCCTACACCAGAAGATGAAGTTGCACAGAAGAAAAAGATATCCCAGAAGAAACTGAAGAAACAAGAACTTACGGCACGGGAATAAAGTCAGTATAAAATAAATGTAGATGTAAGTAGAAAGGAAAAAAAAAAACTCATGCTGGGTGCATGTGCATGCCCAGTATCCTGAGAGGAGAATGGAAGAGAAGGAATTGTGGTGTGGTCATCCGCCATGAGGTGATTTCTTGCTTTTAGTTTCTCTGTCTCTCTCTGTCTCTCTGGTGAGCACACACACCCTATAGCAAAAATCTCAATTAAATAACAACAGGCGCGGGCCCT
>NW_006159773.1:2532414-2546886 GCF_000334495.1 Tupaia belangeri chinensis
ATGCAGGATGTAAGAATTGGAAAATTACTTGCTGAGAACATGTATGCTGATGTGCTTGATTGAACCAATGCACAGTGTATTTTGGATGGAAAATTCATTGGTGTGTTGTGATGGTGTATAGTGAATTAAGGTAGAAAATAAAAATTAAAAAAAAAATCACACTGGGCAAAAAATAAATAAATAAATAAATAAAAATAAAAAAATAAATAAAAAACAACAAACACCACCTGTCTTTCTCTGTCTCTATCATGCAAAAAAGAAAAGAAAAAAAAACAGTGGTTAAATTAATTGTGATTCATCTTTACAATGGTATACACACACACACACACACACACACACACACACACACATATATATATATATTGGTTTTTCGCTATAGGGCACGTGCACTTGCCGGAAAGACAGAGAGAGACAGAGATAGAAAGCAAGAAATCACCCGCCAGGGGGCATGGCCAAGCTGCAATCCCTTCTCCTCCATTCTCCTCTTGGGATCTTGGGCATGCATGCACACGCACCCAGCATGAGTTTAAGCTACTGGGTCCGGGACTTGAACTGCGGTCGACTACGTGGGAGTTCAGCGACATAGCCATTATGCTAACTGCTGGTCCCTTCAATGGTATGTATTCTTGAGTGGATAATAAGGGTAAGATACACATGTTTCAACCAGGAAAAATGTTCCAAAAATATTATATGCAAAAGAGTAGGATGCAAGGCAGGGTATATGGTATGATTCCCCTTATATAAAATATACAGATACATATTTATATTTTCATTTTAAAAACCAGAATGATATACACTAAAGTTAGCAGGTATTAATCCTCAGGAGTGAGATGGGGCTGAAACCGGGAAAGAACAACCTTTTTCTCTGTATTGTATTTAGATCTCCATTAGTTAAATTTTCTCTTTTTTGTTGCTTTCAAGTTTATTTATTTATTCCCTTTGGGGGTGTGTGGTATGTGTAAGAGAGAGAGAGAGAGAGAAGCACCCTCAACAGGGTTTCATGCTGTGGTCCTTTCCCTATTTCATGCTGTGGTCTTTTCCCTACCCAGCTAGGATCATGAATGCACCTGTGGGCACACCCAATGTGTTAAGGTCAACCTTGGGATGAGAACTCAGGGTCTTCCCACATGGCTCAAGCATTCTATTAGTTAAATTTTGGCAAGATATATTTTTAATTTTTAAAACACCAACATGCCTTAGATTTTTGAGATTATCAACTCTAGAAAGATAGATTGTTGAGCAAGTTGGACACAGACACACTAGCATATGAAGCTTTAAGTATATAATTATGTGTTTCATTTCATCCCTTTCAGCTGAATAAAATTCAGTATAACAAATAATACAATTATGAAATTTTTACTTTGGGATTTGCAATACCCATTTGTTATGGTTTGGATAATTATTTGTCCCCCAAATTTCTTGTTTCAAATTTGGTCTAAGTGGGCTGTGATTGGATGTCTCCCAGAAATGTTATGTGTTGGGATCTGATTGTATTGTCAATGTGTTAAGTGAAAACAATTGCTTCACAGTGTCCCAGAGTTGGGACTCTGGGTGTGATAATGTCATTAGGGCAGAGTCCATGGTTGAGTTCTGGTGGGTTTTAAGTGGAGAGAATGAGAACAGAACAGCAGAGAGAAAGCCACATAGATCCAGACCATGATCTCCTCTGCTAAAAGTTCTATCTTTTACCACTTTGGACTTCCCAGCACCCAGAACTGTGAGACAAAATAAACTCATATTCTCTTTAATTCATCAAACCGCAACTATTACCAATGCAATAACAAAATATGACACCATTTTATCTCAAACTATTTAACTTACTAAATATGTACTTTGTTTTTACTTTATCAATGAAACTATAGTTTTCTGATCCATGAATTACTATTCCCTTATAAACACACGTGCCTGACTGATAATGTAATTCCACCTGGATGTTACAAAGGACTCGAACTACCGTGTCTAAAACAAAACCTATCATCTCTCCAAAGTATCCTATCCTCTACAAATAGTCCCATTCTCTCCACCAGCAGGGATAGAAACTCTCATTCTTATTGCATAATCCTTTGTTTTGCTACCTCAGCAAAGTGGTGGTGGAGTTTTTCTTGATCTTCATCTGCAGTGTCTGATGTCACTTGCTTCTTTGCCATCCCCAACGCCAGTTCCTAAATGCATGCCTCCCACCTCTCTCCTTATGTCTTTATCACATAGCTACAATATTGTACTTGTGTGTATTTCCCTACCCCATCCCCACTGCCCCTAATAAACCAAAAACTCCTCAAATGAAGGATTCCTGTTTATTCATCTCAGCACCCAGCCTCCTACCAAGGGCACAGTGGATATTAGATAAATATCTTGTCAGTGAACAAACAAAAATAAGTGACTGGTCTCTATTTCTAGCGGGTTTTCTTTTTCTCATCTCCTCTTCATTCATTTTCTTCAATATTCCTCCCCAGTTTTCAATTCAAGAGAAGCAGGAGCATTGGTAATTCACCACTTCTCAAGCGAGAGCATACTTTCAAATTCAGCCATGAATTAAATTTAAAAAGCTTTATTTTGATAAATTCAGTGGTTTTCAAAGAAAACTTGAAAACTTCAAAGCTATAGAAACTGAAAAAAATAATCTTAGAGGCTCCAACTTTCCATTGAGAGTGATAAAACAGCAGAAATGAACATTTATGAATCATTGGAGGGTTAGAGACCATGTTCCTTAATTATCGACCCTTAAATATTATTTTTTGAAAGGAATGCACATTAAGAACAGAATCATGTAATTTACAAATCACTCCTAAATAGCTCATTATGATTACAGCTTATTAGCGGTTGCTAATATTCTATTACTCAGAGGTCACCACATTCCGTAAGCAGGATAGATCATATAACATCAAGTGACAAGGAGAGAACATGGAGTACCCAGTCATGATTTCTTTTAAAAAGGGTTGCCATGACCTTCTCCCTAGAGTGTGAACTTTATCTTACGAATTCTGAAAATGCTATAACCTTTTGCCTTTAAATGGACTACTGCAGATGAGGGGGAGATTACCTAGATAGAATAATAGCTAACCTTTAGTACAGTTCTATGTGCCAAGCAGAGTTCTAAGTGCTTTAAAATAACTCACAAAATCCTTGCAGAAATTCTATGAGATGGGCTCATTCTTCCCATTTTACAGATGAGAAAACTGAGTCCCCTCTGAGGTTATGTAACATGTCCAAGGTTACATAGCTTCCAAAAGGAGACCCAAATCTTGTGGACATGTAAATGTACCATTCAGACCATTTTCGAAGAAGGACATGTGACCCCAGCCACTGAGAGGGTTAGCAGTGATGGCCTCTAACTGTCGGCTCCTCTCTAGTGTGCCTGGGCTGAAGAGTGCCTTCCCCAAGAGCACACCTTCCCTGGGCATCCCAAACAAATGGCCAATTTAGAGCAGAGGTGTAAGGTCTGGCCGTTTTGCCTCTCTGAGGAATAGCGAAACAGGTTGTACACAGTCCAGGGCTCTCTCCATCTTGGGGGGGGGGGGGACCGGCTGATCCACTTCCTCTGCCCCAGCCTGCCCTTCTTCTTCCGTCTCCTGGCCACAGGGTTGATCTTTATAAACACCTTGCAGGAAAAACTACATTTAAAAGTCCCAGCCCACACCCCCAAGGTTGGAACCGAGTTGTCTGACTCCAGAGCCCTCACTCTTAACTCTCGACTGTTTTCCCAGAGAGAATGACAGCCAAACAGAAATCCATATGTCATTCTAAAGCCTCGTCCTAGCTACTTATTTCTGTTTATACTAAATATTTGTTAGAACTCTTAAACACAAGCAACATCGTGTCATGCTTTGACTCAAATTCTGAAAGGAGAAAAAAACAAAATCTGAAACCTTGGCTAATCTCTACACTAATATAGTCCTCAAAATAGTTTTCTATATTTTGAATACCTTGAGATACACCCATTGGTTATGTTTTAAGTTTATTCTATACAGTTAATCACTGCACATCGCTCAGCTTGTAAGCTGAATTTACCCCATGTGAGTACACTTTACACAGCCCCGTTGAGGATACAAAGCACATTTACCATCAACAGATGAAATCCATTTCTGTGTCCCATAAATGTTTTGCCTCTATTTTCCTTCTTAATTTCTTTCCTTACACTATCCCTCTTCTCCCACCAACTGGTTATTCTTGACTCTATAACCAACCCACCAATCCATATGCATTCTCTCCTGTCCATCTTGTACTACCCACTGTTTAAAGTGTGAACTAAAGTAGGCATGCAGACGGATAAGGTTTCTGCTCACACTAAATGGCTAAAGGTAATACGCTCAACACCTTTACCCAGGTAACTTCAAACATTCAACTTTTCTGTGGGAAAATGCTAACACGCAAAGAAAACAACAATGAATTTACATCTCTGCTTTCTTGCGATATGTTAGTGGTATACCTTAGAAGTGGAAACTATAAGGAGAAGTGGAGCCCAAGAAGTTTCCCCAGAGTATTCCCAATATCACGAGTTCCTGGACAGAGCACCAACACTCCACTCAAAATCTAATGGAACTGTCCACACTAATGAGCACTGATTCATGTTTAAGGGCAGTCTATTGGAGAGAACACAAAAATACTTATCCTTTAATTCATATGCAATTTTGGGATTCAACATTTCTAGTGTGTATACTAATAATGCGAAAAGGAAAATAACCACTGAAAGAGCTGGCATTTACTTTTTCCGCAAGTCCATTCATTTCTTTCATGAGAATGAGCGATGATGAGACAGAGAAAGACAAGCACTCTCAACAGGCTAATTCCACTATCCAGCCCCCAGCCTTCCCAGCCAGCCACAATCATGGGCACACACATGCAGAGTGTACTCATCAACTGAGGGCCAAGCCCACAGTCCATATGGGTGCAGCATAGTTTGAGCAGTGTGTTACTGCTGTACCACCCAGCTAGGCTGATAGCCACGCTTTACAGTTTACCGGTTGAAAAAACCACTCATGATTTCTGTTTTCTAGCTGATGAGGAGTCCAGAGCTGGCTTTATTTATTCTCAAGAGAGGATGCGTCTAGGGGCCAGTTGGTAGAACACTGGTAAGATGCAATGTTCTGCAAAGCAATCCCACATGCAAAGGTTCATGGTTCATGTCCAGAGATTTTGCCGAACACACTGGACACAGGCTCACTCGTGATCCTAGGCTGGCTGACAGCTGGAGATGGATCAGAACCTGTGGGAGGTGCTGTATCTCCTGCTCTCGTTTTCTCTCTCTCTCCCAGAAGAAATGAATACACTTTAAAATAAAGAAAGAATGAGCCCATATCCACAAAGTTTCTTTACTATGAAATGAGCTAATGCTTCATGTCTTAATCTCAAGGGTCAAGAATCAAATATTAACGCTTAGAGATAATGCACCAAGATGCAGAACAAGGGAATGTCAAAAGTTCAAGGAAAATGAAATTAAAGTAGGAGTTTACTTTGGTGCCCAAAAGAATTTGAAATGCATGCATTATTTTTTCATCGTGTGCATTTTCCATGAGCATTTTGAAACCCCTTCATGAAACGTTTTTAAAAAGAAATAGTGTGGTATCCAGCCAGAAAGAAAAGAATGGGAGAGAATACAATAACAGATGGGATATTTCAACAGATTTTTGGAAGATGGAAATCAGGTGGAAGCAACTGCCTTAAGAGGCACAATGTTCCAAACTTCATGTGAACCAAAAAGAATTTCAGACCAGAAAAAAAGCTATGTGCCTTGCACAGTCCCTGAGAAGGTCCATATTTGAAATCAAGGTGGCTGAAAGCAGGCAGATACCTCGAAAACCTGGACCACTTGGCTGATCTGCAGCCACTTTCTTGCATAACCGCAGTAGAAGGACAGAGGACTGTGGGAGACAGGTCGGGGGGGCGGAGGGGGAGTGAGAATGGAGCCAATACGTCATTTGATGTGTTGAAGATTTTGGAATACAGTTTTGCTAAGTAGGTTATCATATGGATTATGAAACATACATGCTGCTGTCACAGAGTTGGTCTCAGGAAGCTCATAGCCTAGTGAGTAAGGTTAATTTACAGTTCCTTTCATTTTCTTGTTTTGTTTAAAGAATTATTCATTTATTTATTTATTATTATTACTATTATTATTTTTAAACTCACCAGAGAGAAACAGAAAGAGAGAGGAGGAGAGTGAGAAAGCTAGCAGCCAGGTCCAGGACTTGAACCAGCACACTTTTCTACCCAGGCCAGGACCCTAATTTCCAAATCCCACCCAAGTCTCACACACTGAACTTTGCTTGTTACAGATTTTGATTAAATATGCCCTTGATAAAGTTTACCAAATATGCGCAATGACCTCCTTTAGAAGAAAAATAGTATTTATAAATGCCTAAAGCTAAAATAATTTATCATACATTACTTAAGTATATACAAATAAACTAGTTTTATGTATCTTTTGTTTCTAAATGTTGTAAAGCTAAAAATAAATAAATTTACACATAAACAAAACATAATAGCTAAGAAGTACTAAAATCAGTTCAAACTCTAGTTCCACCATTTATTTAACTATGTCTTTTTGAATGTTACTTAAACTCTCCAGTCTTGGTGTCATCAACTGTAAAACAGAAATTGTAATAATCTCTATTACATAGGTTGCTTCAGGATGAAGTCAAGGAATCTACATAAAGTATTGAACTCAGTCAAGGTTAGTCATGGAGTTTATTGTTTTTATTATTAGAAAACTAAATAAAATGCACTTTGAATTAGTGTAATGTAATATATGTTTGGCTGAAACCAAATAGCCAACATAAATAGGGTGCTGAGCTATGGCACAGGGTCCTTTAAGTCTCATATCTAGAGTACTATCTGTATAATGGCTCAGTCTATCTACTATATTCCACCTACTGAGAAAACTGCATTTGCTCAGTTTGGTTCATGAAGACACCTAACTTTTCCTGGAGTGAAATGTATTGTCTGTGCATTGTTTTGCACTACTCTATTCTCATCAGCTTATAACAAAGTATGAAACAGAGACGGGCTCTGAAATTGTGCATCTGTATTTGATAATAAGCTGGTCATATAGATTAGCCAAAAATCTTTATATCTTCTTTCTTAAGTGGTCATAAAAATAAAAATGAAACAAGACTCTACCACCGAAACATCTGAGCTACGCTTAGTTTATGATAAGAAGCCAAGAAGAAAGCTAATGGTTTGGGGTGCTAGAATTACATCTTAAATGATGAGCCAACTGTAACAAGATGAAAGTATAAATATAACTGTAAACTCCTACATTAATGTACAAAAAATAAGCTACAAAAGTATAATTGGGAAGACATATCCTGACAAGAACACATATTTTGAGAGCCAAGGGATTGTTTGATTGTCAATATTGTGAAGTGCTTGTCAAAGAACTAATGAGATACTGGATACATTATCAGAAGGAAAGTTTCCAAAACAAAGTGAGCTCTGCTCTGCTCCACGCAGATGGATCATACCTACAGTCATCACATATTTGGCTCCAGATAAAGCGCTTCAGTGGGCTCATAGACAATTTGGAACCGATATATAAAACAGAATTCATGGGGCCAGGCAGTGGCACAGTAGTATCACAACTGGACTCACGTGGGAAAAGTTTTAGATTTGTGTGCCGCGATCACTCTAAGCATACCACACACACACACACACACACACACACACACACACACACATGCACACACATCCATAATCCAGATCAGCTGAGGCTGAAGGTAAATTGCAGTATAGGGACACTGGGGATATCTATCTCTCTGCCTTTCTTTCTCTCTCATGGAAGAAATAAATTTTGCCTTTCTATCTCTCTCATGGAAGAAATAAATAAAATACACACACACACACACACACACACACACACGCATAGAATTCAGAATCTGAAAGACAGAAATTGGAATATTAGCTCCAGCAACTTAGGCATGTTAACTCAGCACTCTAGCTTTCTTACCTTCCAAGTGGGGATATTCATGTTGCATATCTTGAGAGATTGTTGTGAAACTTAAATGAAAAAATACCTAGTAATATTTACTGTATTCTAAAGGTAAAGTGCTAAACACAATGCCTAGCAAAGGTAAGATTTTTTTTTCCAGAAATTTTTGCTATAGGGTATGTGCACTCACTTGAGAGACAGAGACAGAGAGACAGAAAGTGAGAAATCCCCACCCAGGAAAGTTGGCCATGCTGCAATCCCTTCTCCATTCTCCTCTCGGGATTTGGGGCACTCATACACACATGCCCAGCATGAGTTTCATGCGGCTGGGTTCAGGACTCAAACTGCTGTTGACCATTTGGGGGTCCAGCACCTTAACCACTGCTCTACCTCCTGACTCCACAAAGGTAAGATTCTTAAAAGTACAGTTTAAACATTTTTAAGTACAATTAAGGGCACCAGACAATAAATTTTCATGAATTCATTTCATATAAAAATTATTAATGGAGGCCCCAGTCATACAGCATATGCTGGTTGATGCTGCTACTCAGCAGGGTGAGGTCATGTGGGAAGCCCAGGTTTAATTCATTCCCTGCCTACCTTAAGAAGCCGGGCATAGTGGTAATCTATGGTCCCAGTTACTCGTAAGGCTGGACCAGAGGATGGCAACATAGTAAGATTGTCTGGGAAAAAACTAATAATAAAAAAAGAAAAGAAAAGAAAGTACACAGAACTAGAAAGATTTAGTTTTGAAAAGAGTCATTTTGAAAAGAACATGGTGTTGCTATGTTCAAACAGTTGACGGTTGCTACAAAGACGAAAAAACAACGGCCAATGAGTCAAAGTTACAAGGAGCCAGCTTTCTTAAAAACTCCCCTAGGGGGAACCAGCAGTTAGAGTAATGGCTATGTCGCTGGACTCCCACGTAGTCGACCATGGTTCACGTCCTGGACCCGGTGACTTAAAACTCACGCCAGGTGCATGTGCATGCATGCCCAAGATCCCGAGAGGAGAATGGAGGAGAAGGGATTACGGCGTGACCATCCCCCCTGGGGGGTGATTTCTCGCTTTCTGTCTCTATGTCTCTCTCTGTCTGTCTGGCGAGCACATGTGCCCTATAGCGAAAATCTCTCCAAAAAAAAAAAATCTCCCCCTAGGAAGTACTGGTCAGTGAGTTCAAAACCTCAGTTGCTCCCCCAGGAAGTGGGTAAGTTTCACATGAGTGGGAAGTTCTATAACTAACCTGAGATCCCATAATGCTCCTCTGTGAAGTCCCTGTGAGTGTCAATCAATTTAGCAAGGTTGTAAAAGTCTGAAGACCAAAATCCTGTATCTCTCAATCCCAAACCCTGCCTTTTGTTCCAGAAGCTAATTTTTGTTGTTGTTGTTTCATACTGAATAGCCAAAGATGATTCTCATTTAAGAAAAAATTGGAAGGTTATCATAAGCCCAAAACGAGGTCATCACCTCCTCCGGCATGTATGCCAAACAAAATCCAGTTCTCATCTAGATTATTCTCACTACAGCCTGTGCAAACCTTTAACCTCTGGCCATGTAGCACTTAAATAGTCCATTGAAAGTCTATCATTTTTGCTCTGGTTGACATATTGTACTTCTGTTGATAAAGAGAGTGAAACAAGGATCTATGGGTAGAAGTTTTATGGTAGCAGCTTTTAGTTTAATGAAATAAAGAACTTTTACACTATTATTCTAGCCAGTAATGGGATGAACTGCCTCTAGAGAAAAGGATGGCCTGCCTCTGGAGATAGAGATGGCCTTTCCCATGAATGCATTAGAATTGAGGCTTCATAAACATGAGAAGGTCAAATTAGGTTACCTTTAAAATCTCTTCTAGCATAAGAATCTGTACTTGTAAGTAATGGTGTGGTAATTTCATGTGGAATCACCTTAGGAAAGAATCACCTAAGATGAGATGACACAGACCTGCACTTACTATGAACACTTTAAGTAAGAAAATAAAACAAAATTTCAATTCAAATGGGGTGGTTGCCATTTCTCCACCAGAGATTAGAGTGTTTTTTTGTTTTATTTTGGTTTTGTTTTGTTTTTAATCCATTCATTCACTTCTTCCATGACAGAAAGACTATGGGCAACTCCAACAGGGTTTCCTTGCCACAATCCACCCCCAATCTCACCCAACCTGGATCATGAGCATGCACCTCCCCAGCATGCTCAGGGAGGTCTCAGGACACAAACCCAAGACTTTGCCCATGTAAGTCCAGTTACATTACCATTGCGCCACCACCTGGCCCCAAGGATTAGTGTTTTAATGATAAATTGTTTTCAATATATTACAAGGAAATGAGTTTTCTAAGAATATACATATAAATGACAAACAAGTAAAATGCTTTGCTTATAAAATTTCAAGTGAAATCTCAGGGTGCCAATTATATAACATCCTCCAAAAATATGTAACAAAGCTTTGAGTTTGGTTGCTGCTTTCACTTTTAAATCATGAAAAAAAAAAAAAGGAATCACCCAGTAGGGCATAAAATTCAGTACATAGAACATAGGTGGATACAAAAATTTATGTAAAAAAGAAGCAGTCACTAGACCATCCCAAAACTATACGTGTAGTAAAATTCTTTCCTTTTCATTTATGAAGCAATGGTGTCCCATTGAACGATGTCATTATTTCAGTGTCACAAGGCTCTTATGTGAAGATGCATGTAGAGGCTTTGACACTCTTCCTTCAGATTGTAAAAGGATACATCCCCTCCAGAGAATATTCATACTCCTCCTTTACAAAGAGCAGGATGGTCTCAACCCCTGACATTTCCTCTTTAATAAACAGCAGCTGATACACAAGCTCAAAAACGTCACTAAATCCACTTCTTCTACTCTTGCAGTAATTTAGTTACCATGGTAATCTTTGGTAAACTTGAAAAATACTTTAGATGGGTCATTTCTAAGACTTGTTTCTAAAATTGTAAAAGTTTAAAAGTCCTAAAGGACAAAGAGACTGAAAATGCTTTTCTCTTCAATGCCTAACCTAGACTTAGTGAATGTAGCACAGCTCCTCACAATATCAGATCCATTACCCCTCTGACAATGATCACTTCATCATTTTCCACCTCTGCATCATTCCTATAAAATGCCCATATCTTCCTGCCTGAGTGAAAGCGCTAACTTGGGTCTCCGTGGCAGTGAAGAGAATTAATTTATGAAATAAGCACTTTCCCATAATAACCCCCAAAGCTTTTCACAATTGAGCACCGTCATTTTGGCTTATCATTAATAATAGGGTGACAAAGTACCTCTGAAGCAGTTTAACAAAGGAACATCAGACAACTTGGGAGTTGCACACATTCAAGCAGCTACCCAAGGAAGCCACTGTTAGGCAGGAGTCTCTAATGATTCACACTCTAACTCACTCTGTTCATCAACCATGTCAGAACTCAAAAGGCTTCAGGAAACACTGTCGGGAAGACTTTTGGGCTAATAGCTACATTTGACAACTGACCTTTAATCTTTATTTCACATTATCATTCTATCATTAGCCAAGGATAATACATGAGCATTTTTCAAATATGATTTCATGGACCAAAGATGTGCTAAAGACTTTTCATCTAAAGAAAGACGCTATTATTAGCTTGACCAGATTTGACTATATCCTAGATTTTTTTAAGAATTTAATTTAAGTAAAATTAATAGCTCTCTTAGAGTTGAATGGGCAGTCACACACTATTTGTTTCCTTCTTTTCAAAGGGACCACATCAAAATAGGAACCGAAGCAGTGCAGACACTATGGTAGAAAAAGCACTGACCTGGAAGACAAGAGTCTGCTTTGAACTTCAGCAGACCACTTCATACCCCTTAGTCTGTCCCTCATCTCTTATTTGTTAGGACTGAACTGAATAGGAGGGCATGTGGCTCCAGTCAGTGAAGCTGGAGGAGAGAAGGATGTGAAATACAAGACAAGATGAGGTACGGCCAGGAAGACATGGGCCAGACGATGTCTTTGTCTTTTTTAAGAATTATTTATTTAATTTTATTTAGTATTATTATTTTTTAATTTGACCAGAGAGACAGATGGGGAGAGAGAGAGATAAAGGGAAAATGAGGAAGCAAGCTTCCAGGTCTGGGACTTAAACCGTAGTTGGCCATTTGGGAGTCCATAGCCCTAACCACCACGCTACCTGCCAACTCCCAGACCATGTCTTATAAGTCTCCTTAAAGGTTATGGTATTTATTCTAAAGAGAAGTAGGATTTAATCCACCAAAGGACTTAAGCAAGAAAGTGATATAATAGAGATCTATTTTAGACAGTTCATGATGGAGCTTAGACTGAAGAGCAGAGCAGAGAAAGGAAACCAGTCACTAGACTACTTCAGTACCCAGTAACAGATGGTAAGCGCTTAGAGGGGGGTGGTTGTAATGAAGACAGAAATAAGAGGATACCTCTGAGAGGTATTTAGTTGGTATTTTAGTCCATTAGTGCTGCTATAATAAAATACTTTAAACTGTGTAATTTATAAAGAAGAGAAATATCTTTATCACAGTTTTGAAAACTGGGAGTCCAAGATTGAGGTACCAGCAGGTTTGTTGTCTGGTAATGGCCCAGACTCCACTCCTAGGATGGCAACTGTTGTTGGGTCCTCCAAAAGGGAGAACCACTGTGTCCTCACATAGTGGAAAGAACACTAGGGTAAGAAGTGGCAAAACCCTTATTAATTACCTCCTAAAGGCTGCACCTCTTAATACTGCTGCACTGGGGATTACGTTTCAACATGAATTTGAGAGGGAAGCCCATCATACAAACTTTAGCAGGTGGTAAAAATCAATGGGACTTAGTAATAGAGAACAGGAAGGACTTATCAAGAAAGACTCTAAAGTTGCTGATCCATGTAAATGGCTGGTTGGCAATGCCATTTCCAGGAATAGAAAGCACTGGAAGAGAACCAGTTTAGGGGAGGTTTAGGAGAAAGATTACAAGTTCAATTTGGGACAAATGGAGTTACAGGTGCTTTGAAAATATCCAAATAGAATTGTTAAGGAAATAGGAGGAACTAGAATTTAGAGTACGGACCTGAATAGGAGGGACTAGAATTTAGAGTAGGGACCTGAGCTGGAGTTATCATTTAAAGGTCATTGGCAGATGGAAGGCAATGTAAGCCATGGGTCTGAGTGAGTACTCAGTTCGGATAGAAGAGGCCCTATAGTGAAGTGCTCTGAATTGCCAATATTTAACCACTGACTACAAAAGTATGTACTGCAAGAGGAACTGAGAAAGGAAAAGTCACATAAGTAAGAAAAAGTATCAGGACTGTCATGTTATAGAAGCTAAGGGGATGGGGCTGGCAGGTGTTGTGGTGGTTAAGGACACTGGACTCCCATATGGCCCACCACGGTTCAAGTCCTGGACCTGCAGGCTTGCTTTCTCACTTTCTCTCTCTCTTTCTCTCTCTCTCTCTCTCTCTCTCTCTCCCTCTGCCCCTCTATGGTCAAATTAAAATAAATTTAAAAACTTAAATTTAAAAAACAAAAACTTTTTTTTAAAAAAAAAAAAGGAAGAAAAATATTTTCTTGCATGGAAAGTTCAACACTGAATTAAGTATCTGGAGAACATTGATATTCTTAACTTTTCCAGTGGATTGAAGAGCTCAGAAGCAAAATTAGAACAAATTTTTTTAAAGTTTTTAAAAATTAACCCATATTTATACAAAGCTATTTACTCTGAAGAATTTTAGATAAGGGAGTAAAAAAAAAGACTACATAAATAAGTCCTTTTTTTCTTTCCTTTTTTCTAAAATGGGGCCTGGCATTATGTGCAACAGTAATGCACTGCTAAAGAGAAGCTGGATTCCACATGAAGGCTATGATTTAGGTTCCCTGGTCTGTCCGAAACAAGTTGGGTACTTGCTAAGTGCTCAAGAGCTAATGAACTAGAGGACTGGAGGAAGAAGATTATGGTGTGACCAGACCCCACAGAAGGTGCTTCCTATCTTTTTCTCCTGCAAGCACATCTGTACATGCATACACTCCATCATGAAAAAGGAAAAAAAATTAAAATAAAAAAATATCCTTTATAAGGTTCTGGATCTCACATAGCCAGCGACATGGTCAAATATCAGTCTGGGTGCTTGAGGAGCATGCCAAGTGTGTGTATATGTGTGCCTAGGATCCCAAGGGGAGGGACAGATGAAGAGGACTGTGGTATGATCATGCCCCACGGGGGACGCTTTCTCACTTTCTCTCTCTCTCTCTCTCTCTCTCTCTCTCTCTCTCTCTGCCTGGAGCACAAGCACCCTCTAACAACTTGTTTTTTAAAAAAGCTACAGCACAGGGCTGGCAGGTGACGTGGTGGTGTATGGAGCACTGGACTCCCACGGAGTCAACCACAATTTGAGTCTTGGAGCTGACAGCTTGCTTTCTCACTTTCTCTCTCTCTCTCTCTCTCTCTCTCTCTCTCTCTCTCTCTCTCTCTCTCTCTCTTTCATCCTGTCACTCTCTGGTCAAATTAAAATAAATTAATTAGTGGGGACCAGCAGTTGGCGTAATGGCTATGTTGCTAGACTCCCATGTGG
>NW_006159773.1:2546941-2560598 GCF_000334495.1 Tupaia belangeri chinensis
GCATGCCCAAGATCCTGAGAGGAGAATGGAAGAGAAAGGATTGCAACGTGGCCATCACCACTGGGGGATGATTTCTTGTTTTCTGCCTCTCTGTCTCTCTTTGTCTTTCTGCATCCTTTAGCAAAAACCTCTCAAAAAAATTAATAAATAAATAAAGTTAAATAAAATTTTAAAAAATAAAAGCTACAACACATTTCTACATATCAGGGGTAGTACCCCTTGTTGGAGAACTAATACTTCAATTGAGCATAGGAAAAATTCTCTTGATTCACAATTCCAACAAATCTTAGAGCTTTATTGTACCATGTTCTCAGGGTCTATGCCAGGAAACCACTAAACAATTGAAACTGTCTACTGCAAGGATTTCTGGTACTTAGTCACCATCACAGACATTTGTAGAGCCCATTCTGTGTCCAGGAAACTAGGTTATGTGCTAGGGCACAAAGAAAAGGTCGGTAGATCAGTTTAAACCTATGGAGGGACTCGCCTGGGTGGGAAGCCCATCCTAGGTATGTCATCATGCCTCTGCTCTCCCAGCTTACAACATGGGCCAAACGGATGATTGTGTTTTTAGAGGTACTGGATCTTGGTTCGAGCAGCTCCGTCAATAAAGTTAAATAATCCTGGACATAATGCCACTTTCTTCTGCCTAGTTTTCTTCAACTATCCTTTTTACCCACTCATTCATTCATTTATTCGTTCATCAATCTCCAGTCATTCCGCTCTGTTCCAGGCTCCAGGACTGGTGGTAGGAATTCAGTGGTGAGCACGATGGGAACAGCCCTTAGCCTTGTGACGAGTCCTGTGTAGAGGCTAACCTCCTGTTCAGCATGTACTGGCTCACACAAAGCCAAAAGATCAGTATCTGTGATTGATGGAGTGGGGCTATCAGCTTTTCACAGATGGCTGTGTTTAGGACCAAAGTCCATGTATGGCCATTATGGGAACTGTTTAGGGGGAAATGACAGAACATCTGAGGAGCCACAGGGAGGTTGGGGTGGAGAGGAGTGTTGAGAGATGTGATGAAGTACTTTGTAGGTGCCCAGTAGTAATGCACTGATAAACAAAGAAGATCACACCAGCAGCATCTCATATATAGAGAATTACAGATGCTGCAATTTGGAAGGGCCCTCCTAGACCGCATTCTCTCCTAAACCTCCTTGGCTAGGACCCGCCTCTACTGCATCCCCAAAAGTCAGTCTGCTTGGGAACCAGCAGTTAGCGTAATGGCTATGTCGCTGGATTCCCATGTAGTCGACCGCGGTTCGCATCCTGGACCCGGTGGCTTAGAACTCACGCCGGGCACATGTGCGTGTGTGCCCAAGATCCCGAGAGGATAATGGAGGAGAAGGGATTGTGGCGTGGCCATCCCCCCTGGGGGCTGATTTCTCGCTTTCTGTCTCTATGTCTCTCTCTGTCTCTCTGGCGAGCGCACGCACCCTATAGCAAAAACCTCTCAAAAAAAAAAAAAAAAAGTCAGCCTGCTTTACAAGGCAGGCAGTTTTACTGCTGAACAGCGAAGTCGAGGTATTTACTCCTGGCTCCACTGCTCTCCCTAGTTCTGGGATGATTGCTTATGTTCCCGGACTTGCGGCAGCAGAACCCACACTGCTACCCACAGGAGACCCAGCCCTGGCCCAGTGTTAAGCTCATCTTTTAAGTGAATATCCTAACCCGCCTTCACCAAGTGGTTAGAAGTGTTTAGCACAGTGCCTTACCAACCGGTTGCTGTCATGCTTCCCAGTCTCTCTGCCTTGGCCCAGGTTCTTCTGGTTATGGGGTTCTGGGACACTTACTTGGCAGTAGGAGTCCTTTTAGACACTTAAAACCTACCACCGAATCCTAGATCCTATGTGGGCCTCTGCTTCCTCCTTCTAGAGCTTTTTCCCTTCCTGGGGAGCAGGACAATGCTCTGCACACCTGTTAAAATACCCACTTGTGTGATCTTAAGAGTCAGAAATTCTAAGTTCCAGTACTCATTTTGACACTTACTGTGTGAGCTCTGGCAGACTGCTTTGTATCCTTGGAGTCTCCATCTGCAAGAAGGGGTGATAATTCCCGTCTCAGAGTCGGTTGGGATGATCGAATAAGATGATATGTTGGGAGCACTTTGGAAATCATGGTGCACTCACTATTCTCTTCCTAAATGTCCCTGACTTTGGAGGCTGACCAGACTGCGGGCCCCAGGCATTCCAGCCCATTCCATTGCAATGGGCTCTGGTTTGGCAGACTCCATTCTGTCCGCGGGAGTGGCATGTTTTTTCCAAAAACTTGAAACCACCCATCATATCAGATGGTAGTCCTGCCTGAAGGCTCTCCTTTGGTCTAACACCTATGTAGTAATAATATCCTCCTCTTAAAATACTCCTTTTCTCCAGTCATGGCAATTTCACTACTAGCTTTGGTTTTTATCAGACTGTCCCTTTCATCCTCCTCCATAATCTTCCAGTTCACAAGACTAGTATGGGCTCTTGTTTTTAAAAGAAGAGAAGGAAGGCAGAGGGAGGCTATAGCATCCCATGAAAGCTCCTGGAACACAGGTGACACAAGAAACTGCTGCTGAACAAACCTCAGCTGCTTCCCAGCTGCCTCTGTGTGTGTGTGTGTGTGTGTGTGTGTGTGTGTGTATGTGTCTATTGACAGTGATTATGCAAATGTGATATTTGTTGTAATGAGCATGTCAGGTGTGTTTTGCTATACTGGTATACGTGACTGACTGCAGTATTAAAATAACCACTTGGTGACAACTGCATAAGAATATTTGGATCTGTAAAAATAGAGGTCTGGTAAACGTCTCTGTGCTAACAGTGGCACAACTCATGCGGGACAATAGGAGCCCCAATATCCTGTAATGCAATAAAATGCATACCTAGTCATCATTTATGCCAAACTCCTCTGGAGGCACAAGAGTGGCCTCGGGCTGCAGCTGGCCAGTTAACTGACCTCACAGAGACAGTCTTTTTTTTTTTTTTAAGAAAAAATTTTCCTATAGAGCGCATGCACTCTCTAGAGAGATAGACAGAAAGCGAAAAATCACCCCTCATGGGGATGCCATGCCACACCCCTTCTCCTCCATTCTCCTCTCAGGATTTTGAGCACACCCATATACACATGCACCTGGCATGAGTTTCAAGCTGCCAGGTCCGGGACTCAAACCGCAGTTGCTCAAGTGGGAGTCCAGTCACCTGGACTACGTCACCTGCTCACAGAGGCAGTCAAGACAACATGAGGACTCGTCTCTGGGGTTCCGCTAGAGTGGGAAAAAAAGGGATATTTTATTCTGGAGTTAAAGGATGGCAGAACAATTTTGGAGTAAGCCCGCAACTGAGTTCAAATTCTGGTTTCTGCCTTTTCGCTTCCTATTCTTAGAAAAGTCACTTCCCCTTTGTAAATCTTGAGAGTTTTTGTTTTAATATATAAAGTGGAGGTAAAGGATAATACCTACTTTGCAGCACGTTATAAGGATTTTATGAGATGCTACCTGTAAAGCACTTAGCATAGTACTTGGGACAGTAGGTTGTTTTGTTATTACAAGCCAGGACTACCAAAGGCGTCTGCTTTCTGTTCTTTGTTTTAGATTCTGGGAAAAACACTTGGATCTCGCTTTGTCCTCTTCTGTTCTCCTCCCATATCCAGATTCAGTTCTCTCTTCCTCAACTGCCTCTCTCCTCCTTAATCGTAAAATGCCAACTCTCTTCCAAAGGACACAGGTACGTGAACAAAACAAGAGGAACTACTGATGTCTTTTCTAATGGGCACTGACGCTTTTCTGGCAGGACTAAGGGAGGATCTCTTACTCTTTCATTACACATGGTTGAGTAGAGAGAAAAGATGCATACTAGAATAAGAACCCCCCACCCCAGTCACTCTCTGGAACACAAATAGGAAGCCAACTTGCCAAAATCGAGTAAGTCACTGAGACAACTTCAGGCTGAAATCCATTTCCATGCCCTTGATTTCATCATGTGACCCCCTGCTCATTGCTCTAACCCTTCCTACCACAATGCACACTTACACATGTCACCCAAATTACACCAGGTCTGCAGTGAAGAAGTGACGTCACAGGCCACCACTGGCCACTCTACTACCTTTCTACTGTACGACTCTACAGAAGAGTACAATGGGAAATACACAAATAACAACAAAATTGATGGAACATCTGCATTTTAATGGCAAATTACAGTAAGCCTGAAGGCTTCCACACGCTTCCCATTGTCATAAAGGCAGAAAGATATTTTATTATTTAAAAAGTCTCAGCATCAGACCAGCTCTGTAGCCTAGAAGGTAAGTAAGCCAGATCCCATATGGTTGACCACAGTTAGAATTCTGGCCCTGACAGCTTTAAGAACATGCAGGTGTGTGTGTCCATGTGTGTGTGCACATGTGCATGCATTCTCAAAGCACCAACAGGGTCAAGAAAATGGAAATTTGGGAACCAGCAGTTAGCATAATGACTATGTTGTTGGACTCCCACGTAGTCGACTGCGGTTTGCGTCCCGGACGCAGCTTAAAACTCCCGCCGGGTGCGTGTGCGTGCATACCCAAGATTCCGAGAGGAGAATGGAGGAGAAGGGATTGCAGCGTGGCCATCCCCCCTGGGGGATGATTTCTCGCTTTCTGTCTCTATGTCTCTCTCTGTCTCTGGCGAGCGCACGCACCCTGTAGTAAAAACTTCTCAAAAAAAGAAAATAGAAATTTTTAAAAAATGTAAAAATATAAATAATAATTTTTAAAATTTTTAAATGGAGGAGAAGGGATGACCACCCCATTTAGGGGTGCTTTCTCCATCTCTCTCTCGCTCTCTCACTCTCTCGCTCTCTCGCTCTCTCTCTGGTGATTGCACTTCTGGCAATTAAAAAAAAAAAAGAAAAGAAAAAGAAATCTGAGCATCAGTAAGGGCTACCAGTCCAACCTATAGGCTTAGTCTCTTCCCAACAGTCTCTAAGTTCTTTACCATTTTGGAGCAAGCACTAGTAGAATTGGAAAGAGTTCACTCTGTTCTCAAGTTCTTCTGGAGAATTTCTGCTCAATTCACTCTTCTTAAAATGTCAGACTCTTTATACACAAAATTATTTGCTTTATGAATTAGCATGAACTACTTCCTGTTTCATCATTGGGCCAATGACAGTTTTAGGACTTGATCTTCCAAGACTGGGGTGAATTTAGTATACACTCTCCTGGGATTTCCAATCTATGCTCTTTGTAGGCTTTATCATAAAATAAATTTCTACATTTTAAATATTGGAGGCTTTTGTTTTTAAAGTTTTTTGCCATAGGGCGCATGTGCTCACCAGAGAGAGACAAAGAGAAAATGAGAAATCACCACAGGGGGGCTAGCCATACCACAGTCCCTTCTCCTCCAGTCTTTTCTCAGGATTTTTGGCATACCCACATACATGCCTGGCATGATTTTTAAGTTACCAGGTCCAGGACTCAAACTGCAGTCAGCCATGGGGAGTCCAGAGCCTTAACCACTATACGACCTGCTGACCCTGGAGGCTTTTATGAAATTGAAATATCTGAAATTTTTAGAATTGCTTGCTTTAAGATTCACAAATAATCAAAAAACTTTTTAATAATTAAAGGCTTCTCAGCCTTCTCCCTCATGAAAAATTTAGCCAGAATGCCTAAAGAAATAAAGTGATTTGAACTTTAACTAATGTAACACAGAATTAAATGTTTCCAAACCAGGTTGCTCAAAAAGACACACAAGGCCTAAATAATTCATTGACAGTCAAAAATTGGATATCATTTCCAAATCCCAAGAATTAAGTTGAGCTGAATGAGCAGAGAAATTACATAAAAAGATAGACATAGCTTGGTAGGCCTTCCTAAGCAGACGGCACAGTAACACCTCTCCCCTAACGGAAAAAAAAAAAAGCAATTCATCATCATATGCTACTATCTTTTTAATTTAAGAATAGAATTTAACAAGCTTGTTTTAGAATCTGATTCATTACCATTTTTAGGAAATTAAAGGCCTTCAACCTTTTCCATACTGTGTGTGATGACACCTAAAGTTCACATCTTTCGCAGAAAGGTGAAATATCAGTTCTAATTTTGTGCACTCGTGTGACTAAGGGCACAAAGTATCAGATTCCAGGTGAGGAGACCCATGTTCTATTCCTGATTCGGTCACTGCTTTGCTAGCTTTTCTTACATATCTTAGTTTTTCTATTCATAATCTGTGGGCATTAATGTCTGGCCTTTGGCAGATTTCACTAGAATGAGTTGTGACATCATCATTCACTTAAAAACTATTGAGCTCATACCATGTGCTAGGCATCACCTATATGCTATAAATACAAAAGTGAACAAGAAAGGCATGATTCATAATCTCACAGAGTTTACATTAGTCAAAGTATTTTTACAACTATTCAATCACTGATATTAAACTTTTGAGAACCATGGAAGCTATGTGAAGTCAATTACCCAACCAACAAGCCAACAAATAATTATTGTATATTTACAATGTACAAGACGTTGTACCAGATGTTGATGACAAATAAAAATATTCCTCACATGACTTAGGCTGCAAGAGGATAGAGGTCAATTCATCCTTACACCCTGTAGATCCCAACTCTAGCCTAGTACCCAGTATTCAACAGCTTCTCAATATACAATTGTTGAATGAACAAATGTATGACTATGTATCACCTGCCCTCAAGGAGTTAGAATCTAGTAGAAAATTTAAAGCATCTGTGCACCCTGTATCAACTATAGTAAATGAGAATATGTTATAAAAAAACACAAAGGGTACAAAAGAATTCAAAACAGGAGCACAAACAGACATTTGTACACCAATGTTCACAGCAGCATTATTCACAATACCCACAAGGTGGAAATAGCCCACATGGCCATCAACATATGAAGGGATAAATAAAATGTGGTATATCCATACAATGGAATATTGAAATATTATTCATCCTTAAAAAAGAAATTCTGACTCTTACTGTACTGTATTCAAACCTCAAGTATGTATGCTAAGTTAAATAAGCCAGCCACACAAGGACGAATGCTGTATAATTCCACACAAATTAGGTACCTAGAATAATCAAAATCATATAGACAGAAAGTAGAATTGTGGTTACAGGGTCGATGGGGGAGAGGAATAGAGAATTATAGTTTGCTACACGATGATGAAGAAGCTCTGGGATGATGAAAAAGCTCTGGAAATGAATAGCGGTGATCGTTGTAAAATGTGAATGTCCTTTATTTACTTAATGCCACTGTCCTGTACAATTTACTTATATTTTTGGTATTTTTTCTTTTATTTTTCTTTTTAACACTTCTTAAATTTACATTTAATCACTATACGTCTTTACGGGGAACATATTCTTTTTTTATTGTTTTTTTTTTTGTCAAAAGATAATTTTCCTATTTTTTTGTCCATTGGCTATTTTGCTTTCTTCCTTGATTCCCTCCCTTCCCTCTGCCTAATCTGTACAATTTAAAGCATTGAAAACAGACACATAAGCAGATATTTGTATATCGATGTTCATAGCAATATTGTTACCATGATTAAAATAGTAAATTGTATGTTAGGTATATTTTACCCCAATTTTTTTTTAAGTCATGCAGGACTTTAGGAGACAGTAAGAATATCTGCCTGGGATAACCAGGAGAGAGTTCCTAGAAGTGGTCGAATTTTAACTTGCTTTTCTTTTTAATACCTGTAAATCAGAATTTCACTGTTAACAATAAGAAGCAATCACCCCATCAGTAAGACAATTGGATTTGGGTATTGCTATTTCAGATAATACATGATTGAGGGTCTTATACTGAGGCTTGGAAGAGAAAGGAAATTGAAAAACACCCACCACCATACTGGACATGAAATTATAAGCATAATTAAATAGTTAAATATAAAGAATAACTACAAACCCTTCCTCCCAGGCATGACAGAGGGTCTTGTTCTGGTTCTTTTATGCTCTGTGCTTTAATTTTGGGTCCTCTCCTAATGAGTTATAATTTAGCCATATAATGTCTATGGTAGAAGTATTTGTGGTAGCAATGCCCCTGATTAAAAGATTATTTTTAGAGCCAGCCAGTGGCGTGGTGGTTAAAGTGGCTAGATCCCACATAGCTGACTGCAAAATTCAGATCCTGGACCTGGTGGCTTTAAAAACACACAGGAAGCATGTGCATGCATGCCCAAAATCATGAGAGGAGAATAGAGAAGGGATTGCAGTGTAGTCATTCTCGCTGGCGAGTGATTTCTCACCTCCCTTATTCTCTCTCTCTTGCCCTCTCGCTCACTGTGTGTGTGTGTGTGTGTCCTTGTCTGGCAAGAACACATGCCCTATGGCAAAACAAAACTAATTACTTAAATAATTTAAATAAGACTGTTTTCTTAGATTCGTTTACAGCTAGGTATAGACATGCAACTGTTAAACTCAGTGAAAATTTTTGTGTCACATTCTGGAAAATTCCTCAGCTAAGAGATGCATTCCTATTGCTCTTTCCTTTGTCGTCACCTGGGAAGTGATTTTGAGAATATAAGGCATGTGCTAAGGGTGGTGGAGCAGAGAGAGAAGGCGGAGTCACTAATAGACTCATGAAGCTTCCATCCAAGACCCAGTTCGTTCCTGTGGACTTCTTTTCTGGGGGAGAATAAGCCATTGTATGGTTGAGCCACTGTTATTTAGAGTTTCTAATACATACTGTTTATATAACTTTTCTTGTTTTTCTCCAGCACATTCTTCTTCTTTCGTTCCTGTGGACTTCTTTTCTGGGGTAGAATAAGTCATTGTATGGTTGAGCCACTGTTACTTAGAGTTTCTAATACATACTGTTTATATAAATTTTCTTGTTTTTCTCCAGCACATTCTTCTTCATGCCCACTTTCTTTCCTGTAATTCTAGTACTTTTCTACAATGTGACACACAGTTATCTGGCAGTTTCAGCGTTCCTGCACACCAGACCTTCTGCAGCGTACTTTGTCTCTTATTTAGGGTCACTATTCATTGTTCTCCTGTAGCCCTGACGCCTATGTCTGCCTTATCAGCCCCATCATGCTACAGTCTCTACACAGGTGCTGTCTGCTCCACAAGTTCTGCTATTTTGCAGTTAGTTTCCACTGGGAATGTTACCTCCAGGAAGACAGGGACAGTCTATATGGCCCTAATCCTAGAACTTAAAACAGCGCTTGATTTTTTAGTAACTGTTTCATCAATATTTCATCCAGTTTACTCAGCAAGTATTTGCTGAGTACAAAGTATGTGTCAAGCACCTTTCTGAGCGCAGTGAATAAAATAGATAAAAACTGTCAGGACCAGCCAGATGGCATATTGGTTATGTCGCTGGACTCCCATGTAGTTGACCGCAGTTTAAGTTCCAGGCTTAAAACTCATGCCAGGCATATGTGTGTGTGTGTGTGTGGCCAAAACCCCAAGAGGAGAACTGAGGAGAACAGATTACAGCATGGCCATGCCCCATGGAGGGTGATTTCTCACTTTTTGTCTAAGTCTCTCCAGCAACATATAGCAAAAATCTCTAAAAACAAAAACTGTCTCCCTGGTGGCACTTACATTCCATTCTAGGGTGGGATAAAGAAAATTAAACAAACATTCAATCAATCAATGAAAAGAAAAGCAGTATATTAGCAAGGGCGGGTGCTATGAAAAATCAGAGCAGCATAAAGGGGATTGGAAAGAGCACTCCAGGCAGCTAGTACAGGGAGGGAACTAAGGAGGCTAGAGCAAAGGCCCTGTGGTTCCAAGGAATATTGAGGAGGACTGAGCCTGGAGCAGAGTGAGCAAGTGCGAAAGAGATCTAAGAAGAGGCCAGAGAGCTCTTGAACTGTGTAGATCAACCTACGTTCTTTGGCTGTTACTCTGAATGTCATGAAGAGCCATTGCAAGGCTTGGAGTAGAAGTGGGGCTAGATGTCGTTTTAATTACAGAGGGACACTCTGGCTGCTGCGTTGGGAACAGATTTTAAAGGAACAAGAAGGGAAGCAGAGAGACCACTTAGGAGAACTGTAATAATCCAGGTGAGAGATTGTTAAAAGCTTCAATGAGAATATAGCAAAAGGGTGGAGAAAATTGATCAAATTCTAAATACACTTGGAAGGTAAAGACAAGGAATTTGTTGGCCAAATGGAAATGGGGTATGGGAGAAAAGAGAGAGTGGAATCAAGGATGATTCCAAGTGTTCTGGCTTGGGCACCTGGAAGAATGGTGTTGCCATTAACTGAAATGAGGAAAACTGCAGGTGGAGCAGGCGCGGAGAGAGGACCTAGTGTGTCTATGCAAGGTGGGAGACATCTGTTCGACATTCAAGCAGAGGTATCCCACAGATAATTGGATATGCATGCTTGGCATGCAAACAAAAGTTCTGGGTATAAACCTCAGAGTCAACATAATTGGATGAGTAAAGGGCTCTGAACAGAGCTAAAACATATTTTCCTTTCTTTGAGCACTCAACATCTTATAGCTGAAAGAATGTTTTCCAGAGGGTGTAAACAAGACCATTTACGGAGGAACTAAGTTAAAAGCCTTCCTCTGTGATGCTTCCTGTTCTTTCATTTTAATGTCTCACAAAACATGGTGTACAAATCCCCTGAATCAGAGTAAGACTGATTTGTAAAATAAGCACCATTAGCGATTCTCACACATACTCAAATCTGAAAACCACCCACTCTGTGTGTGTAACTCTGTGATATAGAGTGTCATTTGGAAGTTCCTACTTTCATAGCTATTGTGCCAATTAAGTTTGGGTCACAAGTGAGGGGGGTTCAGCCAAAGGACAGAGTCACTAGAAATCCCAATTTTCAATTCATTTTATAATAGCCAGAGACTGAAAGTGTTAATTGGATTTATCAATATTCAAAGAAATGTTTTCCAAGGCAGTCATTTGAGTCATTTCCAGCATTATCTCCATAGCAACCCTGATTATTTACCTTTAATATGAATCTCTCTTACTCTGGGTTTTAACATCCTTGCTTTGGATGGGCATGATGTTTCAGGAAAGATGCTGCTGTTTCTCAGTCATATCTGATTTTCTGGTCAATATTTAGATAACTTCTATTACCATGACAGTTTTCTGGATCTTCCCAATCTTGAAATTTTTTATTATTATTTCTTGCTTGTTAATAAAGTTTAAAAGCACATGAGATTGGGGTCAGCAGATAGCATAGCATTTATATCACTGAACTTCCTAATGGCCAACTGTGATTTGAATCCCAGACCCGGTGGCTTGAAAATCATGCTGGGCAAGAAAAGAGCTGACAATTTCCAGGAGGTGAGGAAGTTCCTGCCCTTTCTCAAAGAGGAAATACACACCATAAAAAAAGAATCAAATGGAGCTATTAGAGACAAAGGCTGTAATACTCAAAATCAAAGCAACCCTTTAAAGTATTAAAAGTAGACTAGATCATACAGAGGATTGAATCTCAGATGTAGAAGACAGAATCACTGGCCTAGAAAAATCCACCACAAAGACAGAGAATAATATACAAGAAACAAAAATTAGAATAATATACAAGAAACACTAGATACCATTAAATGTCCAAACATCTGGATAATTGATATCCCAAAAGGTGAAGAAACTAATAAGGGCATTGATAATCTCTTCCATGGAATCCTGTAAGAAAACTTTCCAAACCTAGAGAGGCATTCAAAGAATCCATCCCAAGAAATACAAAGGACCCCAAATAGAATCAACTCAAGGAGATCTTCTCCAAGACATTATAGCCACATTGACCAAAACCACAAAGACAAGATATTGAAATTGGCAAGAGAGAAATGTCAAGGTACCTACAAAGGATATCCCATCAAGCTAACAGCGGACCTCTCATCAGAAACAATGCAAGCAAGGAGAGAATGGGAAAATACATTCAAAGTGCTAAGTGAAAAACAATTTCAACCAAGAATAATGTACTGGCAAGATTATCCTTCATATTAGAAGAAAAGACAAGAACATTCTCAGATAAACAAAACCTGAAAGAATTTACCAACACCAGACCAGATCTCCAAGAAGTCCTGAAGGGAATTCTATACCAGGAAAATTAGATACAGACACACAGAAATAAGAGTTCAATAACAACTAAGAAAATGGCCAACTTAATGGTAGGGACAAGTCTGGAGTTTAATGTTATGTTCCAGAATTTAAATGCAAAGACTGGACCACAATAGAAGATAGATTAAGTACATGAGGCTGAACTGGTGAAATAGAATCTTATGACTTTTGACTAAAACATTGCTGATTTTCTTCTATGCTTTGTTTTCCAGATTTAAGGATTTCTGTCTTGTCTTGAGCTGTTGATAGGTTCATGTACCTACTATTTGAACAGAATCCTACCCTGTTTCCTGGCTTTAAGTTTTAACCAAAGCTTTCTTAGCATTTTTTTTTTATTTTAATGTATTAAACTAAAACTGCTTTTCTTGAAATTAAAAAATATATTAAGAAATACCAATTTAATGACTACAGTAAGCTAAAAAGCATCAGCGAGGTGCTACTTTATAGTATATTCATTCTAGTCAGATATATGTCCACAGATATGTATATATATATATCAGCTGAACTTGCTATTAAAAGTAGTTAGATTAATTAAGGTATTTTGTGAATCAATAAAATGAAGGGGAAGATAGATAGCAACTGTGTGCAAGGAGGGTAGGACAGTGTGGGAGGAGAGAAGGAAATGGCAGAGGGTGAGAAATAGGGGAAAAATATGTATATATACACACATACATACATATATATGAAACAAATGGAAAGTTATTTATCGATCATAACATGTATGATTAAGCCACTATGCAGTATATTCTGGATGGGAAATCACATTTTGTATGCTGCAATGATGCTCAGTGAATGAATATAAAATAATTTTTAAAAAGTAGACACAGATTTTGGTGAGTCTGTGGACTCAGAAGTACAATTTTTATAAACATTTATTTTCACTGTATTCGTCTCATATTTGATAAAAAGAAAGAAAGAAAGAAAGAAAGAAAGAAAGAAAGAAAGAAAGAAAGAAAGAAAGAAAGATCACACTGGGTGTGTGTGTGTGCCAAACATCCCAAAAGGAGAATAGAGAAGGGAATGCAGTATGGCCACCCCTCCTGGTAGGGAGGTATGATTGCTTACTTCCCTTTTTTACTGTCTCTTTCTCTCTCTCTTCAGCAAGCGCACACACCATAAGGCAAAAACCTCTTCTCTCTCTCTTCAGCAAGCGCACACATCATAAGACAAAAACCTCTAAAAAAATAATAATAATAAGCACATGAGATTATACTATAGTCTGATGAACTACAAAGTCCTTACAAAGTCAGTTTACTCAAAGAAACAAACACATCAGACACTTGAATACCCAGGTTCCCTTTCAGGTAAATTCTAGTTCCAGGAGATGGAATAAACACACTTCACAGGTTCTGTAGGTAGTGGTTTTTAAGCCTGGGTTTTAACTCAGAATTACTAAACAATATTTCTGAAATTTCTGAATTAGGGAATTCATAAACTCAAGATCTCTGTGACCAGGAGATAGCTGAATGGTTACATTGCTGGACTATCGCATAATCGACCATGATTCAAGTCCTGGACCTGGAGGCTTAAAACTCACACTGGATGCATGTGCGTGCATGCCAAAGATCTCAAGAGGAGAATGGAGAAGGAAGTACAGTGTGGCCATTCCCCCTCAGGGGTGATTTCTCACTTTCTG
>NW_006159773.1:2560627-2560842 GCF_000334495.1 Tupaia belangeri chinensis
CTCTCTCTCTCTCTCTCTCTCTCCCTTTCCCCTCTCTCTCTCTCTCTCTCTCTCTCTCTCTCTCCGGTGAGCTCATGTGCCCTATAGCAAAATCTCTCTCTGAGGGGGGAAAAAAAAAGACCTGATCAATTCAAACATATTTCTGGGACCAATAGTTGGTGTAATGGCTATGTCACTGGACTCCCATGTAGTCATCCATGGTTCAAGTCCTGGGC
>NW_006159773.1:2560928-2581449 GCF_000334495.1 Tupaia belangeri chinensis
GGTGATTTCTTGCTTTCTGTCTCTCCATCTCTGTCTTTCTGGCGAGCACACACGCACCCTATAGCACAAACCTCTCCAAAAAAGAAAAAAAGAAAGAAAGAAACTCAAGATCTCTGCAAATGGGGACCAGAAGTTAGCATAATGGCTATGTTGCTGGACTCCCATGTAGTCGACCGCGGTTCACGTCCCGGACCCGGTGGCTTAAAACTCACGCTGGGCGCGTGTGCATGCGTGCCCAAGATCTCGAGAGGAGAACAGAGGTGGGGGGATTGCAGCGTGACCATCCCCCCTGGGGGGTGATTTCTCACTTTCTGTCTCTCTGTCTCTGTCTGGCTGGCGAGCGCACGCGCCCTATAGTGAAAACCTCTAAAAAAAAAAAAAAAAGATTTCTGCAAATGAAGTGTCTGGCAGCTATGGGCTGGTGCTCCTATCTGGCCCTAGTTGCACTGCAGAGCAGGGTCTCCCACACACTCCTCTTAGCTGTGGTTTGTCCAGCTGTGTTCATGTATATTGCTTGCTGGTCCTTTTGGTATTAGCTATCCTTCCTGCCTAGATCCACTTTTTTCATAGCTACAAAACCCTAGAACTACGTTTTCAATCTATTTTATCAGAAAGAGAAGGAAAGGGAAGGGAAAAGAAGGGAACAGAACGAGAGGGAAAGGTACCTGACTCATCATACTAGGTTATGGAGAACCTGGCGTTAGAGGATCTTTGGTAAGCATTTGCACCCTTTTTAAATCATAAAACCCAAATATAATTTTTCCCCAAATTTGGGAATTTCTGATTTCAGCTCTGCTGGATAAAAGATTCCCATTTTAAATTATAATGTTACTTTTCAACTGTCTCAAATTCTAAAATGACATCACATTATATTTTTATAATTTAGTTATACAAAACATTAATAAATTTGATGCATAGGTTGTACCTGAATTCAGCAAGACTGCATAGGGACTGAGAAGGAGGAGAAGGAGGCATAATTATGTGGTTTTGAGAGAGCTCAAGCCCGAGATTCCCCATCCAGATTGTGGAAGGCCACATATTAGATCTTGCACATGAGCAACTGTTCGTCCATTTTGTTCCCTTACCCTTACTTGGCTATCTGCTTCTGTAAACCTGTTGGCTCTTCTGATGAGAAAATAGCATGTGCTAGCCATGCAGAAAACGGCATTGGGGGGTGGGTGAGAGGGGGACATCCTCTGAGTCTTTGCTAACTAGCCCAAAACCCTTTTGTTTAGCTGTTCCTTAGCAATGTAACTATCAATCACCAGACCCCTGCCAAGAGCCATGGAGACCATTAAACAAAGATCTAGAGAGTCCCCTCAGAAATAATTAACCTGCTTGATTCAGCTTCTGTAATTGCTTACATAAAAACTCCCTGGTAACTAATCCCCTATTTAAAAAAAATAATAATAACTGCTCAGACTTTGGAGGAGCTGCAGTTCTGACTCTGCAGTTCTGACTCTGGGCCCCAGAACTTCAGGCCATAGTTGCTGGTCAGCTAATAAAGATTCCCTTTAACCTTAATCTGACTTTGGTGGGCATTCATTCGGTTGTACTCTAAAACAAGATCTCCAAAATGGGCCCAGAACTGACTCTTGTAATCCAATGAGGACAGGTCCCAGGAGGGTAGGGGGGCAGACAGTACAGTCAGAGAGCACTGACTCTGACAACTCCTTGGGAATGGCCTGGCCCTCTGCCCCACTCTGACCTTGCCATTGATGTCGTGGAAGGAGTGCACTGCCCAGGCTCTATAGTCAGGGAACATGGACCATCACCAAAGAAGAAAACATCGACGTTTTCTTTCTTTTTATTATTTTATTTTATGATGACTTGTTTTAATTCTAACATTGTACATCTCTAGCACACAATCCAGTTTTTCAAAATATGCATGCTGTACATAACAACTACATCATTCTCAAGAGAATTTTACATTCTTGTATCTCTTACATGTTTCTTCTTGGAGCCCCTCCCACTCCCCTTCCATGCCATCTCTGGTACCTACACTTGCCCTCTCCGCTATTATGGAGAGATCTTTAGATCTTTCCATTTCTGCTCTAAAGTGTAGACATTCAGTATATATCGAGTGGGAATGTGCAGTGTTTATCTCTCATAGGCTGGCTTACTACACTTAGCATTAAATCTTCCATATTTATCCACTTTGAATCAAATGAGAGTCTTATTGTTCCTTATGACTGAGTAGTATTCCACAGTGTTCATGTACCACATTTTTTTTCAATTCATTCATCAGTTCTTAGGCATTTAAGCTGATTCCATGTCTTGGCAATTGTGACTAGTGCTGCAGTAAACACTCAGTCTTTCCAAGTGTTTTCCTATCCTTTGGGTAAATACCAAGGAGTGAGCTTACTGGGTCCTATAGTACTTCTATTTGCAGATTTATGTATATATATACACACACACACACACACACATATATACATATATATATGTACTTTTATTACTCACCTGTTAACTCCATAATATGCCAATCACGAGCTACTTTTCAGCAGTTACATTCACTTGATCACGGCTGCATGAGAATGTCATTAATTGGAAAACAGGGAGATCAGAGACATGGCCAGAGGTGACATCACGCAGCCTGAGCCATTGCAATACAATTGTCATGTCCACTGGAGTTTGGTAAAGCCGGTTCAGTTCTCTTCCCTTTGCCAGGGATTCTCACGTTTGTGACAATTAGACCAACATGTGTTGATTATTCTCTGGAATTTCTCTTGTGGGCTCTCTGGCCGCCTCGCTGGTTCCCCCAGTGGCACTGCCGGGTTCGAGTGGTCTCAAGTCGAAAACCGGTTGGGTTCATTAGTGCCATTCCAGCAAATATCCGTAGCTGTGACACAGAGAAGAAGATGGCAGAAATCAACTTCCTGTGTGTTCACAAGAAACTGCACTCCAAAAGGGTGGCTCCAGTCTTGATCCATGAGATAACCCAGCGAGTCACCTAGAGGGCATTTTTCAAGCTGGTTTAAATTCTCAGTGGCTTTATCCAGAATCTCCCTGGCAACTGGTTAGTGTAACCCCAGCCCAACTTTTCCTGCCCCCATTCTGGGGCATTTCCAATTGTAAAGGTAATACTGCAGGTTGCCATCCCCTATGCCAAACTTGAGTTTCTTCAGGTAGGTTTTATTCCCCATGAGATCCAGTGCATTGAACACATCAAACCCTTTCATTTTGGTGAGAACAAGGGCGTCACTCATGAGGTATAGAAGAGGGGTCTAGGTGTGAACGTTGTAAAAAGAATAATCAGCTTTTAGACCCTTGTGGGTTGAATGGTTCATGATGGTGGAGAGAAGTGTGTAAAAGCTCAGGAAGTCTATCGCCTCACTGTTTGCATTCTCCACCACGGAACTGTCAATGATATTCTCCTGGGGGTAGAACCAGTGCTCCACCTTCTCCTGGCTCATGACCGGTGTGAGGCAAAACTGCTTCAGGTACTTGGTGAGGAGCTGGTGTACTACTGGAATGTCCTTTTTTTCCATTGGTCACAGCCCAGCTGTCTTGGGAGCCTCTGGCAGTCAGTAGAGCTTCACAGTATGCTGCATGGTCATGTTTCTGCTCAGGTGGGAGAACTTCACTTCAATCAGCTTCCGTAGGTTTAGGAATCAATGCTAGTACCTGCAGGTGCCAATGGGCTTTGGCAGGATCACCCCGGCAGTGTAAACAGCTTGAAAAATGCCCTCTAGGTGAACTCATCGGGTTATCTCATGGATCAAGACTGGAGCCACCCTTTTGGAGTGCAGTTTCTTGTGAACACACAGGAAGTTGATTTCTACCATCTTCTTCTCTGTGTCACAGCTACGGATGTTTGCTGGAATGGCGCTGATGAACCCAACCAGTTTTCAACTTGAGACCACTCGAACCCGGCAGTGCCACTGGGGGAACCAGCGAGGTGGCCAGAGAGCCCACAAGAGAAATTCCAGAGAATAATCAAATCAGACATGTTGTCATCATCTTCCACGTAGTTCTCATTCAAGAGTGTGTACAGTTCTTTCAGCACACCATGGTCCCCCAGGTCCAAGGCATCCCAGATTAAACCCTGGGGCAGGGTATAGGGCTCTTGGCAGATGTCGTCTTTGTCAGGCTCCACAGGACCATGGGTGTTCACCACCTCACCCAGTTTAGGAACAGGCTATGTATCCCAGAACTGATAGCTTCACTTGCTAGCCTCCTCCATGGTTTTGGCAAGTCCCTGGCCCACTGAGAACAATTCAATGACCTTCTGTATTTCCTGGATCCTCTCTGCTGGCAAAGAGTTCATCTTCACAGGCTGATCCTGGGTTGAATCCATCTCACTGCCTTTTCCTTTCTTCTTTTTTTGTTTCTTTTGTTTTGTTTGTTTGTTTTTGTTTTTGTTTTTGTTTGGCTCCAGTGTCATTGGCTGGACTCAATCCACCCTGATTGTAGTTGTTGTCCTCATTCTCACAACCGCTGTGGTGATCGTGGCCGGTTCTGTTCCCTTCCATCATCGATGACAGGTGAGGTGCCGGCAGCTTCACTGCTGTCTCACTCTCCGCCATCTTCAGTTGTGAGAGCCAGGCTCCACTATTTGCAGATTTTTAAAGAATCTCCATAATGTTTTCCACAGTGGCTGTACTAATTCACATTCCTACCAACCAGGTAGGAGGGTTCCCTTTTTACCATACTGACAGTTTCTAATTAAATTCCTGAACTTATGACGTTATTTTGGCAGGTGCAAATCTGCAAGTTTTATCATTTTTTTTTAATTTCCCACTAGTTACTACTAAGTATATGAGAAAGGACTTCATAAATATTGAAATGTCTTTTCAAATGTTGGTCCTCCACAACATTTAAATGATGCCTCCTCAGTGGCACTGGGTATCAATACCCAAATATTGAGGCAGATCATTGCCTTTCCATTTTTGCATGTGAGTGGGCCATACATGGTTATGAAGAACATTGGGACCATTATTAGGGTATGACAGGAAGGGATTGAGTATGGGGATGGGGCTTCCAAAAATTTAATGGAAATGCGCTTTATGAAAACACTGCATGAATTTTTAAATTTTTGTACCAAAATAAACTTGTACTTTAATTTCAATTTTAAAATAAACTCTCTGAAGTCCTCTCATACATATGCCTAAGTGATTACAGGCCTGCCACACTTTCCTTCATATACACCTTCCTATGGTGATTTCATCCTTTCAGTTAAATTTTCCGTCTATGCAACATGGTCATCTTGTGGTCTCTCTATGGCACCTGGAGTTCTGTACATTATGCATTTATCAAATATTTGTTGACTCATGACTGACACAAGCTAGAAAAGAGGAAGAAAAGATATCTTATCATGTGCCCATTTTCAAGGCTGCAAATAGCATGAGATGCTATCATGGAGGCTTAGTAGAAAGCCTGCAGTGTACAGTTTTATGTATGGCTAACGTGGGAGCTATAAACGGGAAGAAAAATATAATGTAACAAAATGTTCTCAACATTTATTTGCTTAGAAGAAACTGAGAAATCAAGATTTGGAAGGTATTGATAGTGTCTTCTAAATTGTTTGTTATTAAATACATTGTCAAGGGAATAAACTCTTTAGTTGCAAAGTGTACAAAAACATCTTTAAACAAGATAAGAAGAGAGAAAGATAAAGGAAGGGATATTTGGAAAACTATCTTTTGTTAAAATGGCAGTTGTCATTCCCCCCCCTTTTTAAAAACAATTATTTATTTTTAATTTTATGTACTCATTCATTTATATGTTTTTAAATTTTGACCAGAGAGACATACACATATGGGGAGGAGGGGAGCAGGGAGACAAGCCACCAAGTCTAGGACTCGAATCATGGTAGGCCATGTGGGAGTGTCCAGGCCTTAACCACCACACCACTTGCTAGGCCCCATTTCCCCTTTATTTTTATAGATGTTAAAAAATAATGAAGACAACAAAAACTAATAGTATTTACTATTTCAAACCATATATACAACATATGTATATTATATATACGTTTATGCAAATATATGTGTGTGTGTGAGGTGCAATGGTCCCTTATTTAGCAATTCTTTTTATAGAGCATGTGTATGCATATTCACAGAATTGCCTCAAAGGAATCTCTAATGCTTTAGTATAAACTTTGAAAATACTTTAATTTCTCCACAGTAGTAATTCCAATAAGTCAATTATGATGAACTCTAGCCTGGCTGAACATAGGACAACAGCCTCCAGGCATACCATGTTTACTGAAAATAATGATGTGATGATTCAAACAGTTAGACACTTTCTCTCTCTCTCTCTCTCTCTCTCTCTCTCTCTCTCTCCTCACAAGAAACAGAAACAAGGGTAGTAGTGTAGCGTCCCCATTACCATCTGTAAGCCAAACAAAAAAGGCTGTGGCTAGAGGCTACAGGCTCATTTCACTCTTTAGGTACAGTCTTGTCCACTTTCTCCCCACCACATGCTTCTCTCTATTACATGTGCTCTGCCAACTGCCTTCCCTCTCCACAGCCCAGGCTCACATCCTTCCTCTTTTGAACTAAGGCAGCCATGTCCTATCCGGACTTTCCGCTTCCAGTCTTCTTCCTCTCAACTGCCACAAAAGTGAACTTTCCATTGATTTGCAAGCTAAAATCACTTCATCCTCGCAGGTCCTCTTGGCAATAGCTCCTGGAGAGCAGGAGCCATGCCATTCCCACCCTGTATGTTCAATTAAACTATCTTTCATTAACTAGGACAAACTAAAGACTTTCTCAGATGAACAAAAACTGTAAGAGTCTGCCATCAGCAGAACTTAATAAAGAAATTGTATAAGGATATACTTTAGGAAGAAAGAAAATGAATCCAAAAGAATTTCTGAAAGACAAGAAGGAAAAATAAGCAAAGACATTGGTAAATATCTAGGCAAACTGGTAAATCTGTAACAACAATGATGTCTAATTTGAAGTGAAAAAAGATAAAACTAAAATGACAATAGAAAATCATTTGATGGAGAATTATCAAAGTTCAGAATCTTCTACTAATCAGTAGGGAGTATTAAGCTATTGATTAACTTTAGATTCATTAAGCTAGTATAAATGGGAAAATCCAGAGGAAATCTTGAGGAAGAAAAATAATATTTAAGTCCTAAATTATTAGAGAGAAAAAAGAATAGGAGTATAAATACAAATAAACTATTATTCAAAATATAGAAAAGAATAGAGAGATAAGAAAGCAAAACAAAAAGAAAGAAGATAGTTAAAATAAACCCAAACATATCCTAAATTCCATTTAATGTTAATGGGTTAAATTTCTCATATAAAAGATAGTGTTTGTCAGGTGAATTTTTAAATCCAGCTAAATGCTACTATAAGAGACATACCTAAAATATAAAGCATAGAAAAGTTGAATTCAAAAGCAAGAAAAATTTATTCTAAGAAAATACTGACGATCAAGTAAAAAATCAAAGTAACATAGCCTCTCCCCTTGTCCTCAGGGGATACATTACAAGATGCTCTGTAAATGCCTAAAACTACAAATGGTACTGAATCCTATACACATTATGCTTTGTTCTATTCTTATATTCTTTTGATAAAGTTTAATTTACAATATTCAGTCACAGCAGGTAATTAGCAACTAACAATAAAATGAAAAACTAGGAACCAGCAGACGGCATCATAGTTATGTTGCCATGGTTTGAGGCCTGGATCCAGCAGCTTCAAACTCATGCCAGGAGCATGTGTATGCATGCCCAAAATCCCAGGAGAAGAATGGAGGAGAGGGGACTGTGGCATGTCCAACTCCCTTGAGAGGTGATTTCTCACTTTCTGTCTCTCAGATTCTCTCTGTCTCTCTGGCATGCACATGTGCCCTATAGCAAAAAAAATCTCTCTTAAAAATATAATTAATTTAAAAAATAAAATGAACAACTATAACAATACACTGTAGTAAAAGTTATTTAAAACTTATGAATTGCTCATTTCTGAAATTTTTCATTAATATTTTTAGACTGTGGTTGACTATCTATAATTCAAACTGTGGAAAGCAGAACCATTGATAAGAGGGGACTACTCTACCATAAATCAAAACATGTTAGAAGCAGTGAAAGTAGTACTAGAAGGAAAATACCTTCCCTTCTAGTTCTATATATATTTAAAAAACAGATTCTGAAAATATGTACTATAAATGTGTACAATTATGTGTCAATTTTAAAAAGCATGCTATACCTACAAAAAGAATAGGATGCTACTATATACAAGAATAAAGATCTCTATGTAATAATACCCAACGAAAATATGTCATATTTATATATATATATATATATTTGTGTGTGTGTGTGTTTTGATGTATTTTTCTCTGTTTTTCTCTTCAAAAATGCATCATTACTCTTCCAACAACCCATTATAATTTTTTATATATAAAATATATGTGGGCCAGCCAGTGCTGTAGTGGGTAATGTGGCTGGATCCCAAATGGGTGATAACATGGGTTGGATCCCACATGGCTGATAGCATGGTTCAAGTCCCAGACACTGCAGCTTGAGAAACACACTGGGTATATGTCATGGATACCCCAAACCCCAAAAGGTGGAAGAAAAGAAGAAAAATGGGTTGCAGCATGACCATCTTCCATGAGGGTACTTACTCACTTTCCTTCTCTCTCTCTGTCTCTTGCCAGTGAGCACAAAATTACCTTTTGGTAATTTTTAAAATTTCATATGCATATATATTTATAATAATATATCATTATTATTTTAACATATATATGTGTATAATTATTCCTTTGCAAGAGCTGATAATGTCACAGACCTCTTAATCTGTAAGAAAAGTAGCAAAATAGTGGAAAACCTAGAAGGAAAATACTTTAGAATAAAATGTTTAAAATATTGTAATTAAAAGTAATAAAATGTTAAAATGCTATTGCAAAGAAGATTTGGGCAAAGAAAATATATGTATATGATTCAGTAAGGTAATATGTCACAATGTCTCCCCAAACTGATGCTGATTTTCCAAGAACAACCTCAACAGTACTTTTTCAGGAACTTGAACCAATCTTAAAATGTGTACTAAAGACTAAAAGCCCAAGTTTATAAAATATTTTTCTTTTTTTTAATATGTATCTTTTTTAAAGAATTATTTTATGTAACCTTATTTATTTATTTATTTTAATTTGACCAGAGAGGTACAGAGTGAGAGAGAGAGAAAAAGAGGGAAGGAAAGTGAGAAAGCAAGCCACCAGGTCAGGGACTTGAACCATGGTCAGCCATGTGGGAGTCCAGCACCCTTAACAACCATGCCACCTGCTGGCCCTATAAAATACTTTTCTAATAAGAAGAATGAAACAAAGTATTTCCCTACTGGATAGAAAGTTTATTAAGACCTTACAATAACTAAGACAGTACTGGCATTAACACAGAGATTGACAAAATAAATAACATAAAGGACAAACTGAATTTCACATACATTAAAATGATATATGACAGAAATGTCATTACGGGTTATTGGAGGAAAGGATGAACTTTTAAATAAGTAGTACTAGCACAACTGATTATAAAGTAGTAGTATAGTTGACTCCCTATCTTAACATAAATAACAAACTGAATTTCATACATTAAAATGATATATGACAGAAATGTCATTACGGGTTATTGGAGGAAAGGATGAACTTTTAAATAAGTAGTACTAGCACAACTGATTATAAAGTAGTAGTATAGTTGACTCCCTATCTTACAAATACAAAAATCAATTCTAGATTTATTCATATGTGAAAGGCAAATTTAAAACATTTTCTAAGAAAATATAAGATAATAAATCTATGATCTCAGAGCAGAGGTTTATTGTACAGACAAAGAACTTTTCCAGTAGGTTTTATGCTATTTTAAAGATTTAAAGACCTCTTAAAGATCAAGAGCTCTGTGATATTATCAGCTATTGCAAAGGAAGCTTTGGGCAAAGAAAATGGAGAAATTGTTTTGTTTTTAAAAGGTAATTATCCAAGCAGGTTTAATATTTTGCTGATGCATTGATATAGTATATATTGTGGGATTTGTAATTTACTAATGTATTTTATTTAAATAATCTATAACCATTTTTACCTCTTTTAAGTTCCTTCTCTAAGACTTAAAAGATAATCCTTCTATTTTAGGTCTTTTTCTGCACATGAACTTCCACTGAATTAAACTAATGGTCTTTTAGCTATTTTTAAATATGTCTGCTATAAACATGCGCCTATGATATATTTTTGAGACAACAATTTGAATCATTAAAAAAACAAACAAACAAACAACAAAAAAAAAACCTCTAGGCTGATCGGTTGTAACCATTATCCACTCTGATGGGGAATGTTGATAATGAGACAGGCTATACATGTGGGAGAGTAGAGACTAAATGAGACATTACTGTACCTTCTTGATTTTGTTGTGAAAAAAACTACTTTAAAAAAATAGTCTTAAAAAAGAAAAAAATAAACTCAAATTATATTAAACTAAGATTTTGATAACTCAAAATGAAAGGAAATGTGAACCCTTGAAGCCACCTCCAAAATAGTAAAAGATAAACCAATCCACTATTTATAGGATGTAACAACCATGTTGAATAGTGAGTTGAATACTAGTTATAAAAGCTAACATGAGTACCAGATGGCAGTGCAGTGCTAATACATGAAACTCTGCAAGACAAGTCACACAGGAAGGTTCCACTTTCACGTACACAGACCTCCCTGAGTATACTGGGCACATGTGTGCCCATGATCCAGAGCTGGCTAAAGCTAGGGATGTATTGTGGTATGAAGACCCTGTTGAGGGTATTCATATTCTCTCTCTTGCTCTTTCTCATTCTCCAAAATAAATAAGAAATAAACTTCTTTAAAAAGTTAATTTGGGACCTGCAGGTGGCATGGCGGTTAAAGGTGCTAGACTCCCGCATAGCCAGTCACAGTTTGAGTCCTGGATCTGGTGGCTTGAAACTCGCACTGAGTGCATGTGCAAGTTTTCCCAGGAGGAAAATGGAGGAGAAGGGATTGTGGCGTGGCCATCCCTCCTGGAAGATGATTTCTCACTTTCCCTCTTGCTGTCTCTCTCTGCCTTTCCAGTGAGTGCACGTGCCCTATGACAAAAACCTTAAAAAATATATTTTTAAAAAGCTAATTTGTATCAGATACTTCCTATTTTCCAGACACTGTGCATATATGATCACATTTTATCCTCACAATAGGATTAGGACATTACTGTCATTTTTCTTCATTTTACAGAGGAGAGCAATGAAGTCTACAGAAGTTAAGTCTGTTAGTCAGTGTAGTAGTTTGCTAGGGATGCTGTAACAAAGTGCCACAGACTGGGTGGCTTAAGCAATAGAATTCTATTTTCTCATAATTCTGGAGTATAGAAGTTCAAAATCAAGGTGTCAAGGTGTCTTCCAGTTGGTGCCTCATGAGGATAGTCAATTAAAGATCTGTTCCAGGCCTCACTCCCTGACTTGTTGATATGTGACATCTTCAAGTCTTCTCATTATCTTCCCTCTGTATGTGTTTACAGTTCCTCTTCTTACAAGTCATATTGGGTGAGCATCCACAGTAATGACCACATTGCAACTGTGAATATCCTCTATAGCAGGAGAGATCTGGGAGGAGGGAGCAACTGCCTGCCAGGTCCTGCTCCTGAGTTTCCTGTGGGTCACTCCTGAACCATGCAGATCTCACAGCAATCCCATCCACAGAAGAGCAAGGAACTGACATGGAGTTAACACACATCTTAGGGAAGCACAGAACAAGCAGACTTAGGGGGGAAAAAGTTAAACCTCCCACCCCACCCATAGCCCAAGTTGCCTGGAGGGAGAAGATGACTCAAAAGAGAGCACCCCCCTTGTACAATTAAATGTGAATGAGAAATCATAAAATTTTTAAAAAATGGAAAAAGAGAGAGAGAGAGAGGACCCTTCCACATCAACAGATACTAAGGAATTTGGACACCATCCCCTGGTTGTCTGGGAAAGCAAGTCTGCACTCTCTTTCCCATGTCTCAATTTCAGGGGTATGATTATTCGATCCAACTGACATCACTGACAACACAGCTCCTCTAAATCCCACTAAAATGAATAACATACAGGCATGGCCATTGGGGGGGTGATGTCTCACTATCCCTCCCTCTATCTCTCTCCAGCAAGCAAAAACAAAAACAAAAACAAAAAAAAAACCACCATACCATAACTGATATCACACAAAATAGACTTCAAAACAAAAACTGTGGCCCTCTGAGAATAGGCCCTCACTGGACCAGTCGTGGCGCCAGCACAGCGGTCCCCCCTTACTCACAGAGCCTATAGCTCTGTCGCGTCCCCTGCATCGCATGGGGTAGATACCGGACCCTGGGCTATGGCCAGCGCTGGGGCACGCCCAACTCCCGCGAGCTGCCTCCACCGCCCTCTACAGCCCTGCGCGCCAGTGGCTGCTGCTAACCTGAACCACGAGGAAGCAAGTGGCCTGTCAGGGAGCCCAGGCGTCAGCACCGGGACTAGCTGGCCGCTGAGCCTGTCGGGGCTCGCACAGAGCAACTAAGATAAAATAACAATCCACTTTATGAATCGTGATGGTGAAAAACTAACAACGAAAGGAAAAGTTGACGACACTCTGACAGAAGTTGTGGTTGAAAATAATCTAGGTATCGATGGTTTTGGTACATGTGAGGAAACCTCGGCTTGCTACACCTGTCACCTCATCTTTGAAAAGCACATGTTGAGAAGTTAGAACCAATTGCTGATGACGAGAATGACATGCTTGATTTGGCATTTTGGCTAACAGATCAAGTTTGGGCTGCCAAATCTGTTCGACAAAATCAGTGGACAGAATGACTGTTTGAGTACCTGATGCAGCGGCCAATGCCAGACAGTTCATTGACATGGGCAAGAACCCCTAAACTAGAATAAATAGGAATATTTTAATGAAATTTTACCTATTTTTATAATTATTATTTCTTAGTATAAAGAAATGAGAATATAGATGAATGCATTTATTATTAGCACTAGATTTACTAGTTTAATTCACCTTGTATAACTACTGAATTTTGCAGTTCTAAAATTGTTCAATTTTTATTTTGGTTAAATTATAAAAATATCAGTCAAATATTAAAAAATAGTTTATCTGATAAATATTTTACCTTATATTTGCTTATCAACTTTAGCAAAATGTTTTCATATAACCTTATGCCTGTTTACCTAAAAAGTAAGTTTAAAGAAGGATATTATTATCCCTGTTTGATGTGGTAGAGGGCAGAGCTCTAAAATGGTTTGTCTAGGCCCATAAAACTAATTAGAAAATCTGTACTAGATTTTGCATCATGTACCTAGTTAAAAGCCATATGTTAAGACTGAAACTGGAAAATTTATGAATATCTTATACGTAGAAGTTGATAGATGTGAATATGTCTGGTGAAAAGTATATAGTTGTTCAGTGACTGTTTAATTTCGAAGATAGTAATTCGCTTCATAAATAAATATTTCAAATTTTTGAAAGCAAAACGTGTAAGTCTGAACATAGGCATTATAACACTATCAGAGAAGTTTGATCTCTGTTTAAACAAAACTAGAGGAATAAACTGAGATGCTCTTATTCCTTTCTTTCCTGAGCAAAATGGCCTATCTTTGTAAACTTTTAAAAATAATTTTTATTTATTAAGCTCTGCCTGTAACAGAATAGAAATATTAGGAATTAAGTTTCTCTGTCCTAAACTGAAACAGTACTCACTGCCCAGGGGGCACTATTCTCTCACACACACAGATGGAGCTACAGGGCCTGTAGCTTGTGCAGCAGGGCATGTCATTCCCAGAAATGAAAGAATGAACTCAGCCCCACAGACTACCAGTTGTAGAAGGAAAACATTTGTATTCTTATGTTCACTATAAATAAGTTCATAAAATATATATTTTAAAAAAACTATAAGAGACAAAGAAAGGCACTAAGTAGTCCTACAAGGACTGATTTGCCAAGGAGATACAACACTTATAAATATCTATGCACCCAATACTGGCACACCCAAATACATGAAAGAAAAACTGCTAGATCTAAAGAGAAATATAGACTGACACAATAATTGTTAGGGATCTCAACACCCCACTGTCTCCTCTGGACAGATCATCTAGACAAAAAAATAAACACAAAGGAACACAGGACCAAAACATCATTAACCAAATGAACTTGACAAGTATAAAAATTTTCACACAACCACAAAATTTTCACACAACCACATTTTTCTCATCTCCATATGGAGCATTTTTAAAAACTGACCACATGATAAGACACAAAACTAGCCTTACAAATTCAAATGCATAGAAACTATATCCAGCATATCTTTCACCACAATGGAATTAAACTTGAAATCAATCACAGAAAGAACTCTAGAAAATACACAAATGAGTGGAAAGTAAACAATCTACTCCTGAACAACTGAAGAAATTAAGCCTAAAATCAAAAGATTCATTGAAACTAATGATAATGAACACACAAATCTCCATCATCTATAGGACACAGCAAAAGCGGTCATAAGAGAAAAGTTCGTAGCAAAAGAAAATAGAAAGGTGACAAAAAGACAACCTCGTGACACATTTCAAGTAACTGGGGAAAAAAAATACCACAACAAAAGAAATAATAAAAATTGTAGCAGAAGTAAATGAAACAGAGAACAAAAGAACTTTACAGAAAATAAAACCAAAAGCTAGTTATTTAAGAGGATAAACAAAATTGACACACTGGTAGTTAGACTAATCATGAAGAACAAAGAAAGAAACCAGATAAATAAAATCAGCAATGAAACAGGCAATAAAAAGCTACAACAAAGTACAAAGTATCATGAGAAAATACTATGAGCAACTATGTGTCAACAAACAAGAAAACCTAGTTGAAATGGGCAAATTTCTGGACACATACAATTTACCTAGATTGAACCAGGAAGAAATAGAAAGCCTGACAAAAATTCATAATAAGCAATGAGAACAAATCAGTAATAAATAATCTCCCAGCAAAGAAAAGGCAAGGTCCTGATGGCTTCACTCCTGAATTCTACAAAACTTTTAAAGAGGTGGTCTCAATTCTCCTTAAACTATTTCTTTCTTTTTTTTTTTTTTTTTTTTTGAGAGGTTTTCACTATAGGGCATGTGCACTCGCCAGACAGAGAGACACATAGAGACAGAAAGCGAGAAATCACCCCCCAGGGGGGATGGTCACGCCGCAATCCCTTCTCTTCCATTCTCCTCTCGGGATCTTGGGCACACACGAACACGCGCCTGGCGTGAGTTTTAAGCCACCAGGTCCAGGACACGAACCACGGTCGACTACGTGGGAGTCCAGCTATATAGCCATTACACTAACTGCTGGTTCCCTCCTTAAACTATTTCTAAGGATAGGAAGGGACCTGCCCACACCCATTCTACAAAATCTCCATCACCTTAACCCCAAAGGCAAAGATATAACAATGACAACAAAACTCCTACAGGCCAATATCCCTGATTAATACAGACTCAAAAACCCTCAATAAGATACTAGCAAATCAAATCCAATAACACATTAAAGTTATTATACAGCAGAACTAGGTAGGCTGCATCCCAGAGATGTAAGCGTGGTTCAGCCTACACAAAACAATAAATGTAATACATCACATTAACAGAAGGAAAGATAGAACCATAAGATTATATCAATTGATGCAGAAAAGACATCTGATAAAATATAACATCCCTCATGATCAAGATTCTCAGCAAAATAAGTATAGAAGGCCTTTCCTCAACACAACAAAATCAATAGGGGACAAACCTATAGCTAACATCATGAGAGGGGAAAAGCTGAAATCTGGAACAAGAAAAGGCTGCTCACTTTCCCCACTTCTTTTCAAAATAGTACTGAAATTCCTTGCTAACACAATCAGAGAGCAAAATAAAAGGCATTCAAGTAGGAAAAAAAGAATGGAAACTCATCTCTATTTGCAGACGACATGATTATATACATAGAAAATCCAAAAGAATCCACAAAAAAATCCTAAAAGTGATAAATGAATTCAGTGAAGTAACAGGATACAAAATCAATATACCAAAATCTATAGCGTTTTTATACACCAACAGTGAACAAATTAAGGTAGAATTGAAGAAGGCAATTAAGACTATTTTAAAGACACCCAGGAATAAACCTAACCAAAGAGGTGAAACACCTCTACAAGGAAAACTATGAAAAAAAAGAATGAGCAAGATACACAAAAATGGACATTCCTCCTCCTGAATTGGAAGATTTTTTTTTGGAGCGGTTTTTGCTGTAGGGTGTGTGCGCTCGCCAGACAGACAGAGAGAGACAGAGAGACAGAAAGCGAGAAATCAACCCCCAGGGGGATGGCCATGTCGCAATCCCTTCTCCTCCATTCTCCTCTCGGGATCTCGGGCACGCACGCACACGCGCCCAGCGTGAGTTTAAGCCACCGAGTCTGGGACTCGAACCGCCATCGACTACGTGGGAGTCCAGTGACATAGCTATCACGCTAACTGCTGGTCCCCAGGATTGGAAGAATTAATGTAATCAAACTGTTGGTTCTACCCAAATAAATATACCAATTCAGTGCAGTTCTAACCAACTTCAGAGACATTCTTCACAGAAATTAAAAAAAAAAAAAAAAAAAAACTTGTCTGGAATTATAAAAGGCCCTGTATTGCCAAGGATGATAGTGTATAAAAAGAATAAATTAGAAGGCATCTCACTACCTGACCTCAAAATATATTACAAAGCTGTAATAATCCAAATAGCAAGATATTGACATAAAAACAAGTACCTAGACCAATGGAACAGAGCACAAAACCCAGAAATAAACCCAAAACATACAGCCAATTGATCTTTGACAAAGGTCACAAGACAATACAGTGGGAAAAATAGTCCTTTCAGAAAATGGTGCTGGAAGAACTGGGTATCTACCTATAGGAAAATAAAACTAGACCCCTCTCTTATTCACTATTAACAAAAATCCACTCAAAATGAATTAAAGATCTAAACATGAAGCCTCAAACTATAAAACCACTGGTAGAAAACACTAGGGAAAACTCTTAAAGACACTGGAGTAAGCAAAGATTTATTTAAATAGACTCCTAAAGCACAAGCAATAATCCCCAAAATAGACAAGTGGGACTACATCAGGCTAAAAAGCATCTGCACAGCAAAAGAAACAATAAACAAAGTAAAAAGACAACTTTCAGAATGGGAAAAAAATATTTGAAGATTATGCTTTGATTAAGGGACTGATAACCAAAATAGATAGGAAATTCAAGCAGCTTACAAGGGAAAAAAAAATCTAATTAAAAATGGCCAAATTAGTTGAACAGGTAATTCTCCAAGGAAAACATACAAATGGCCAAAAAGCATATGAAAATTGCCCAACATCTCATATCAAAGGGAAAAGTAAATCAAAACCACAATGAGAGACCACTTAACTCCAGTCAGAATGACTATGATTAAAATAATAAAGAACAAGTGCTGACAAGGCTGTGATGAAAAGGGAACTCTCCTACATTGTTGGTGGGAATGTAATTTAGTACAGCAACTACTGAAAACAAATGGAATTTACTCAAAAATCTACATATAGAACTACCATATGTCCCAGTATGCCACTTGTGGGTATTTACCCAAAGGATAGGAAAACACTCAGTGGAAAAGATGTTTGCACATCCATGTTTACTGAAGCATTGTTTATAATTGCTAAGACACAGAATTAATTTCAAAGCCTAAGAACAGATAATTGAACTGAAAAAATGTGGCACATACACACTATGCAATAAAAACAACCATAAAAAAATTATGAAACCTTGGTATTTGATACAAAGTGGATGAATATAGAAGACCAAATGCTGAATTAAACAAGTTAGTCTATAAAAGACAGGCATTGTATGTCCCACTCAACATACACCAAATATCTGCACTTTATGGCAGAAACTGAGACTGGAAGATATAATAGCAGGGATGGCAAGTGTAGATATCAGATACTATATAGGAGAGGTAGGTGGTGGAGGTTGGGAGAGAGGGGCTCAGAATAAAAACATTCAACAGACACAAGAATGCAAAGTTATTTGTTGAAGATGATGTATATGGTAATATCTTTGACTTGATTGATAAGCTTGCATGTATGCATTGAAAAACCATACTGTAAGCTGTACATATACATAAAAATTAAATGTAAAATTAAAATTCAAAGACCCTACACAAATACCATCGCATCCTGAGATACTGGGGTTGAGGAGTTCAACATATGAATTTGGAAGGGACATAATTCAGTCATAATAGTCAGTGGTAGAACAAGGACTTGAACCAAGGTCTATCACCTCAAAGCCTAAACTCATAACCACTGTAATTCACTGCTTTATGGTGGCTGGATTCCTCCTATTTTTCCTGATATGTACTTACGCATGGTGACAACAGTTTGAAATCAGGCCTGGCCAGCCTGAAACATAGCAAGCATGTACATGAGTGTCCAATGAAAAGAAGGAAAATAATCTTGATATGTAGATGACAAGATTATATATACATACAATTGGCTAGAGAACTACAGAAAGGAGACCATGGTATGACCAGATTCTGTGAAAGATATTCTTCTTTTCCTCTCTCTTACCCTAACATGTGCATGCACATGCTCTATCATGAATTTAAAAAAAAAAAAAAACTTCTTTTTTAAGTGAGGGTGAAATAAAGCCATTCAAGTAAAGACTAAAAGTGTTTACTACTAACTAGTCTGCACCAACAAAACTACTAAAAGATGTATTTTAGGAAATGATGCATTTCTTCTGAAAAACAGGTTCAAATGGAAGAACTGGGAAGTAAGAAGGACTGGTGAGCAAAGAAATATATAGCCACAATTTGTAAAAAAACAATAATGTTTTCTCAAAATGATTCATCTCTAGTGCATAAAAATTATCAGATAAAAATAGGGCCAACCCTGTGGCCTTGTGATTAAAGAAACAGATCCCACATGACTGAGCACATTTAGAATCCCTGCCTGTTGTCTTGTAAAACATGCCAGGCACAAATGCATAGGTGTTCCAAATTCCAACAAGATAGAGAGATGAAAGAGAAGGGATTAAAGATTGACCATACCCCATTGAGAAGTGCTTTCTTCTCTCTCTTTCTCTCTCCCTCCGTCTGTCTCTCTACTTCTGTGTCTTTCTCTGGTAAGTGTAAGTACCCTTTGGCATTAAAAAAAAAAAAAAGATAAAATTGAAATTCAAGAAAATAGTAGTACATATGAAAAAAAGGGCCATGATGGTAAAGTTGCTAAATGGATGGTAAAGTTATTGTATAACTTTAGGTTTAAGTTAATTATGTAGTTAAAATGTGAAGGATCAATCTAAAATGTTCAAAGTAGAATATTCAACTTCAAAACTAATAGGAGGTTTAAAATGTGAAAGAAAATCAAGCAAGATAATAAAATGCAGGAATAAAGAAAAAGAGACAGAGAAAAGGCCAGGTAAAAAGAAATCACAAAATATAATAGAAATAAATCCAGTATATTTGTAATCACAATAAATATAATCAAACTACATTAATTAAAAGTTAGAGATTATCATATTTGATTTTAAGAACAAGCCAACAACAAAATCAGGTATATATTGTTTATGAGGGACATATTTAAAGAAAAAGGACAAAAAATAAAAGGTTAGAAATAAAAAATGGGAAAAGATATATTGGGAAATATTAACAAAAAACAACAATATGGCTATAGTGTCACTGGAAGCATTAATAAAGATGGTCACTAAATTATAATAAAAGGATAAGAGAAAAAGTTCAGGAAGATTAATTCTAAATGCTCATGCTCTTAGTGACATGGCATCAAAATATAGAATCAGAATTTGGCAGAATTATACCTGAAACCAAAGTAGGAAATTCATATCTCTGATAGATGAAGAAAACAAAAATTAGTAAGAACATGGAAGATTTAAACAATATAATTAAGAAAATATCATTTAGGTTATATTTTCAATGACCTAAAATCTTCTATGGCTTCCTACCATCTATGACACCAAATTGAAATCCTTCTTGATCATAATGTTGCACCACATTTGGTACCATCCTACCTATTTTGCCAACCTTATTTCTTACCTGTCACCAACACAAATCATCTTTCTAGACCAAATCAAGTTGCTAAGGATCAGAGAAACTCTATGGTATAGCACTTATGTGCCTGAGCTCTGGGCTTGCTCCGACTCACCATATGACACTTTTTCCATGTTATGATGCAGCAAGAAATTGCAAGGATTGGATTATAAAGTCATACATCCAGTCTAGAAAATGAAATCAATAACTTAGCAAGTGGCAGAGGTTTGTAAAATGGAATATACTGTTCAAAAACTTAAATCAACAACCAGGAAAGCAAGCACTTAAAAAAAAAAAAAAAAAACTGTATTAGGACACCTGAAGAACATAGGTTTATTTTTTTTTGTTTTTTTTATTTTATTTATTTATTTTTTATTTACATTCATTCACTGTACATCATTATAGCATACAAAATGAGATTTTTCTATTCACAGTACACTGTTTATTGGCTCAATCAAGCACATCAACATATGTGTTATTGTCAACA
>NW_006159773.1:2583326-2583578 GCF_000334495.1 Tupaia belangeri chinensis
GGAAAAAGAGGGAGGGAAACAAAAGCAACAACAGAAAAAAAAAAAAAAGACAACAAAGAAAAAGAGGAAAAAATGAAGAGAAAAACTTTAAAATAAAACTTAAAAAAATAAAAATTAATATTCAAAAAATTTCACAAAAATTCCAAAAATTAGAAAACCGTGTGGTGCGCTCACTAGCTCACAAGAGTCATGGAGCTGGTTCTTGGAGAAGGGCTGTTCTGTTCCCTTCCGTCTCTCCTGGGTGGGGGGGGG
>NW_006159773.1:2583650-2590904 GCF_000334495.1 Tupaia belangeri chinensis
AAAAAGAAAAATTAAAAAAAAAAAAAAGAGAGGAGTCATAGACAGAGACAGAGGTAGAGAGAGACAAAGACAGATACAGACAGAGGAGGCCTGAGAGGAGTCTTCCTACCACGCGAGTTTTCTATACTGGAGGCTGAATTATCAGTGGGACCTCTTCATTCCTCCGTTTCCCCCAAAATGGCTAGATTGCAGGAGCCATGGAGCTGGTTCTTGAAGAAGGGAACAGAACAGCCCCGGCCCCGCAGCCCCGGCGCTCGGGCCGCTGGCGGGCAGGGACTCTGCAGTGTCACAACTGATTCTGGCCTCGGAGGTGCGGGTCACCTGGACTACATCATGGAGGACGCGCTCATCCTGTCGTTCTGCCTCTACTTCCAAAAATGCCTTGTTTTATTTATTTTTTTTTGAAGAGATTTTTGCTATAGGGCATATGTGCTCGCCAGACAGACAGAGAGAGACATAGAGACAGAAAGCGAGAAATCACCAACCGGGGGGATGGTCACGCCGCAATCCCTTCTCCTCCATTCTCCTCTCGGGATCTTGGGCATGCATGCACACGCGCCCGGCATAAGTTTTAAGCCACTGGGTCCAGGACGTGAACCGCGGTTGACTACGTGGGAGTCCAGTGACATAGCCATTATGCTAACTGCTGGTTCCCAAGAACACAGGTTTTCAACAAAAGAAAAGGATCATAGGTTGAAATCCTGCTTCTACTAATTATTAATTTTAACTGCTTGACCTTGGGCATAAAGGTTAAATTAACTCAACCCTCATGATCCTCAGTCTTCTCATCTATAAAATGAGGATACAGTAATATCTACCTCTTAGGCCAATAGTAAGTGTTTCTAAAGCTAATTAGTGCCTTACATATTATACTTAACTCACAAATATTTACTACATGGCGTTATTCATATTGTTACCATCTACCAGAATGCTTCTTTTCCTTCTCCCATCTATTCAAACTCTACCCAGGCTCAAAGACCAACTAAAGTTCCTTTTTTTTTTGTAAAGCCTTTACCAGTTACTCTCTCCAGCCTTCATTTATCCCCCTCTTCCATAGTACAGTAACTCTTAACCTTGTATGGGAGAGGTAGAGAGAGAGTCACAGATACCTCTGAGAATTGACCTAGGTAAGGGGATATCTTCTATTCGTAAAAACGCAGATGCAATGCATACACACACACATGCACATAAAACATCAGCTGATTCTTGTCCCTCTGAAGCTCACCTTGGAACCCTAAAGAACAAAAACTAACTTCGAGTGTATTGCTTCACCATCGGCCTTTCTCCTGAGGCCACCCTAACACAAGCAGACTGCTACATGAAGTTGGGAGAGTTCCTCACTCATAGATGAGGAAACAGAGTCACAGAGAGGCAAAGTAAGTTGCCAAAGCCATACGCACCATGAAGGGGCAGAGATGAAGCCAGAACCTGTCTCCTGACTGCCTCTTTAGAATTCCTTGAAAAAGTATATTTAAAAAAAAAAAAGTTTATTTGAGTAATTAATCTCTGACTCACAGAACTGAGAAATGTTAGCCCATTTTTCAAGTGCAAAAATGATCACTTAGGGAATTTGTTGCCAGGTAATCAGACCATAAATTATCAAGACTTGCTCTCCAAAAGGTAATTACTAAACATACTACCAATGTTACTATTTTTTACCTACTTTACCTTTTTTATTTTGAAATTCCCTCACTAACTTTCCCTGAAGCAGCACCAAACTAGGAAGCACAAACCAGTCCCAGTTGTACTATCTGAGAAGTTAAAATGTGAAGCTTTCTTTAAAATTTTAAAAGAACATCATCAGTCCTAGATTTGGAATGGAAAATAATCAGATAATGTCAATCCATAGCCTTTCCATTCTCAAACTTGACTTAATGAACAGTTTAATATATCTTCTATTTCTCTATATTTCCCCAAAACTAACGGATAGTAAAATAAAGTATATCCTTTTCATTTTCTCTTTAATAGTGAGCAAAGGAAAAAGAAAAAGAATCATGAATAAACTACAAAACACAATAATCAGCCTCCACATAATTAAAACTGATTGACACTGACATAGTAACAGCCTCCTTGTGACACAGGAAGCTCTTTTATTCTGAATTCATACAACCAGCCTAGGAAATGAGACAAATGACTCAGGAAGAGGGGGTGGTTTGTAAAATGGGATATATTAGTCAAAAAATTTACTCAACAACCAGGAAAGAAACCAATTTATATAATATAATAATATAAGAAAATTATACTGGAACAACTGAAGGGTGTAGGTTTTAAACAAACTAATAACATCCTAGAGATGAATATAAAGGCGACCTAGTCAAAACTCTTCACTTTCCAGATAAATAAAGGGAAGCCTGAGACCTGAACTATGTTTCCCTTAAAATCCACAGGCTTTCCAGAAGAGGGAATCCTATAACCAAAACAAGTCAGCTTCCCCAAGCCCAGTCTCAGTGGCACAAGCAGCTGGGTACAGATGCACAAGGCTGGAGCTGCATGGGAGGCCAGGCTTCACATTCTAGCCAACCTGAACAGGCCAGACACAACAGCATAACCCTAGCTAACTCAGGGGCCGAGCAGAGAAACACAATAATGAGACCTTATTAAAACAGTATCTCCCTCTTGCTCCCCTTACTCCTTCTGCACTTGCCCTCTCTCCCACTTTCTCTGTCTGCCTTGCTCTCTCCCTGTCATATTAAGAAAAATAAATTATCTTAAAAAGCCAGCTTCACCAGCTGAAAACTCACACCATCTTGGATAGTGAGGAAAATAAATATTGGGAAATGCCAGGAATTAAGTTATTTATACATTCTAAATAATAAGTTCGATTTAGGCCTTTGGAGAAAGTACTCATGCTACAGGCAACTAGATCTTCTCTGTTAGCAAGTGACTCAAGGGGCTAGAGGAGACCACAGTACACTCGCAGATGCTGACAAGGACACAGTGACACCTACTTGCCATGAAGATGATTCTTAAATTTGCTGCCTTCCTTTGGCAAGTAAAAATGCCTAAGGAAGACAAGTGTAGGCTACAGAGTTCACCATATATATAGTCATACTTTAGTTTTTCTGTCCATTGTTTTCACTTTTCATAGATGTCTTCTAAAAATAATGGGTTAATAATGTTTAGAAACAACAAATGGTTAAGAGCAACCAAGAATTAATACTTACTAGGCATAGTCATAACTTCCCTGCGTATCCTTAACCTTGCTCATGTGTGAAATTTAGAAGAAAAAAATCAATTGTCAGGCTCTGCCCTACTCATAAAAAAAGATTAAACATGGTCACATGTGGTATATGACCACAAAGACAAGTTGAAAGCTGCAAGGTGATGAGGTTGCTTTCCCTTAGGGGAAAGGCAATCAGGACTCAGTTGCCTCACCTAGAGTAAATCTATTCTAAAGTCATTTACAAAAATTGTTTGGATTTTATTGATTACAAAAAAAAGGATTTCTTGCTCCTTGCAATTTTACTTTCATAGATTAAAATGTACTCAAAATGATAGTTTAATAAGTGGGGTCTAAACTGTTTTTGGATTGAGCACGAATATTCCTAGAATTCTGGAACTTCACCTTTCCCTTTAACACCAGTCTTTCATCAATATATTGCCTTCCTTAAAGAAATAAAATTTAGAGGCTATGGGCCGGCAGGTGGCATGGTGGTTAAAGGTGCTGGATGACTGTATTTCAAGTCCTGGACCTGGTGGCTTACTTTCTCACTTCCCCCTGGTTCCCTCTCTGTCTGTCCTCTCTCTAATAAAATCAGAAAATAATAATAATAAAGTTAAATAAAATAATTCTTAAAAAAAAAAAAAGAAAGAAAAGAAAAAATCTATAGAGGCTATGAGACCAGCAAGTGGTGTGGCAGTTGCAGCACTAGACTCCCTTAGGGCAGATCACAGTCCCAGACCTGTTGACTTGAAAATCACTCCAGGCATGTGTGTGTAGGTGTGCGTCCAAAATCCCAAGAGAAGAGTGGAGGAGAGGATATTGTGACTTAGCCATCCCCTCCCCAGGGAGGGGTGATTTCTCATTTTCCCTCTCTCTGTCTCTCTCTCTAGAAAGCACACATACCCTACAGCAGAAACCTTACAAAAGGGACCAGCAGTTGGCATAATGGCTATGTTGCTGAACTCCCATGTAGTCGGCCGCGGTTCGAGTCCTGGACCCAGTGGATTAAACTCAGCCGGGCATGTTTGTGTGTGTGCCCAAGATCCCAAGAGGAGAATAGAGGAGAAGGGATTGTGGCATGGCCATCTCCCACAAGGTGATTTCTCACTTTCTTTCTGTCTCTGTTTCTCTCTTTCTCGTGAGTGCAGGCACCCTATAGCAAAAAACCTCTCCAAAAAAAAAAAAAAAGAAAAGAAAAGAAAGAAAACTTAAAATAAAAAATAAACAAACAATAAACCTTAAGAGGTTAACACTATTCTCATTCTCTACTAAGTGATGAGGTTTCAAGAACAAAAACTATCAGTCAGTAGTGCTTACTCCCTTACAAATGGGGATCAGATTGTGAAAAAATAAAATAAAAATAAAAACACATGAAGAACTGTATTTACCAACTTTTTTTTTTTTTTTTGGAGAGATTTTCGCTATAGGGCGCGTGCGCTCGCCAGACAGACAGAGAGAGACATAGAGACAGAAAGCGAGAAATCACCCCCCAGGGGGGATGGTCACGCCGCAATCCCTTCTCCTCCATTCTCCTCTCAGGATCTTGGACGCACACGTGCCTGGTGTGAGTTTTAAGCCACCGGGTCCGGGACGTGAACCGTGGTCGACTACGTGGGAGTCCAGCGACATAGCCATTACGCTAACTGCTGGTTCCCTGTATTTACCAACTTTTGTAAAACAAAAGTTTGTGACTTTTTACAGAAAGGACAAAACTCATATCAGTTCCAAAAGGCAACCATCATTTTTACTTCTAAAATCCAAAGTACTTTGAAACCAAATGTAGTGTTTGGTACTTATTCTCTCTCTACACTAAATATGCAGAATCTTAACACCATATCTTTTTTGTTCCTTTTTTTAATAAAATGGATTTTTAGAATAGGTTTCTGACTAAAACTGTATCAAATGAATACAACTTTTGTCTATGATTAAGAAATTTTTAAAATCATATTTTTCTTCAAGGACTTCTAAATTAAAATGATAAATGAATCAAAATGAGCCTTATGGAAATAACATAAGTGTTTTAAGGGCCCTTTTCAACAATTTTATCAAATTACTGGCACACTAAATTTCCTAGACAAAAATACTCAAAAAAAAAAAAAAAAAAAAAAAAAAAAAAAAAAAAAAACTATGCTCATGCAGCTTTAAAGACTGGTTGAGTCATCCCAAACAATTTTCACTGCCAAAAAGAGGCAACTAAGAAACATTTAGAAAGTAAATGTAAGTTAATGTGGTATCAAAGAATGAAGAAAGAAATTGCTCACAAAAATGTTTTACTGACCAAAGTGACTGTTTTGAAGGAACATGAAAGTTATTACTTTCATCTCTTTTATTTGCTTGTTCCTGTTTGGGGAGGAAAAAAAAAAAAAAAACTCTCCTCCCCCTTTTGTTAATACAAAATTTTGCAATAGTCACTACAAAAATATAATCACTGGTTTTTCTGGCCTGCATCTCACTTTTGCCTTTCTTGAGGAATGTCCCCAAGGATCTGGGGAGATAGCTTAGACAGAAAATAAGAGCAGGGAAGAAATGTTTGGAAAACAAGCACCAGGAGACTGTCACAACATGACTAAGGAAGAGCTGCTTGTGACCAGATCATGAAAGTTCAAGACCAAGAATAATAATTACTGTGTTAGGTAGAAGGGAGAGATTTTGAGGAAAAGAGTGATTTCACTAGATGGAAAAAAAATCTTCAGAACTGGCCTGAGAAGAATGTGGAGGCAGGAAATTGTTAGGATACTCCTAAGATTGCTCCTAGGACATAACCTTGCTGTGGAGGGCACTGCATACGGAAGCCATCTTGAGCTATCCGCCATGTTAAGGTATCCACCATCTTGGAAACCATTAGGCTTCACTTCCTCACTGAGCAAACCGTTTCTCAGAAATCATGTGACCAACTGTTCTCCCCGGAAGCGGTTGGGTTTCTAGGCAACGGGAGAGATCCATCCACACCAATGATTAGTTCATGCTGTTCTATCTCATTTGCATTTCAGGCAACCAATGGGTGCCCACCAGCCTGTATATAACTCGCCATAAAGTGAGGAAGAAGAAGATTTGCTCAGCACCTTGTATTGTCTCCACTCTGTATGTGTGTGTGTGTGTGTGTGTGTGTGTGTGTGTGTATGTGTTTGTCCCATCTCTCACTCCCTGCCCCAGGGAACCTGTTCAACTGTCCCCCAGGTCAGGACATGTGGTGCCTGAACATGGACCTGGGTACGAGGGATCCAGTGAAGATTTCCCGAGGAAGGCTCCAGTGCAGAGCAAGTGAGAAGAGTCGGCGGAAAACAGAAGGGGACGGCATAGACTCGTCCAGAAGGGGACAGCATAAACTCGTCCCGAGAAAGGCCAGTGAAAAACATAGAAGGACAAAGAGAAGACGTCCTGGTAAGTATTTACTTACGTTTTATTTTAAGTACGGATAATAATGGGACAAGTAATAAGGGTAATAATGGGACAAAAGCTTAGTCAGCACAAAATATCCGTTCAGAGCTTAATAGAAGCCCTTGTCGTTTTGGTTGCTAAGGGAAAGCAGATCATGCAAAATGATCAACCCCAGGAGGAAGCTATAGCCACCTCAGATCTAACCAAGTATTCTAAAATTGAAAAAGAACAGGGAGAGTATCTTATTTCCCCAGTTAGTGAGGAAGAAGTTAAAAGCCCCGAAAGTGAGACAAAACCCCCAAAAATCTAAAAAACTAAAAAAGAAAAACAATCTTAAGGCTCTACAAGAGCCAAAGAAAAACGAGTCATCAACTAGTTCAGACAAATATAATAACTCAAAATGGCTGTCTGAAAAAGAAACTTTAGAAACAAAGACTGCCACGTGCAATAACCCAAAATGGTTGTCTGAAGAAAAAAACTTCAGAAACAAAGGCAATCAAATACAATAATTCAAAATGGCCACCTTTCAAAAAAACGACCGCCATCTTACAACCCGGTCGCATCTGCATCAGCTTTGGTGATGCCAGTTATTGACCCTAGGGAAGAGATTTTGAATAAAATTAAACAACTTAAAGAGCAAATTCAGTTATAAAAAGAACATCAAGAATTAATATCACAATTAGAAAAACTAAAAGTGGGTAAATCTAAAAGTG
>NW_006159773.1:2593278-2593695 GCF_000334495.1 Tupaia belangeri chinensis
AAGACTTGTGCTGCCCCGCGTATTTTCTCCATTCTGTGTGTGTGTGTGTGTGTGTGTGTGTGTATGTGCGCATGCGCGCGTGTGTTTGTCCCATCTCTCACTCCCTCCCCCAGGGAACCTGTTCAACTATCCCCCGGGTCGGGACACCTTGCAAATGAATGAAGTGGCATGGAGAAACGGTACAGAGAAAAGAAATGGGGTCTGATGACCAAGCTTTAGATCTCTCTGAACTTATGGAATATAAAAAGCGGGAACCAGCAGTTAGCGTAATGGCTATGTCGCTGGACTCCCACATAGTCAACTGTGGTTCAAGTCCCGGACAGGTGGCTTAAAACTCATGCCGGGCGCGTGTGCGTGCGTGCCCAAGATCCCAAGAGGAGAATGGAGGAGAAGGGATTGCGGCGTGACCATCCCCCC